>NW_020221295.1:724765-817582 GCF_003070985.1 Temnothorax curvispinosus
GTCTTGGTCGATGTTCCCTGGTTCCTGGGGTTAACCCGCGGGATCGGTTACAAGGCGATCCGGCCAGCCGATTGGTTCATTTTGTCAGCGACACCCGCCCACGCTGCGTTATCGCGCAACTACTCTGCCTGTCTGCCTCTCTCTTCCGTAGCTCGTCTCTCGTTCTATCCGTCTCTCCTCCGCTTCTCCCCGTTTCGTCTCTATCTGTCTCTCGCTGCTTTTATCTGTCCATTCCGTCTCTCTGTCTCTCACCATCGATAATCCGTTCTTCCCACATCGCGTTCTAACACGCGTTTCGTGCCCGAGACTCGAGCCTACCGACTCGCTTTTGACCTTCGACGAAAAGGAAAAAAAAATGAAATAAAAGATCGTCTGGACACGACTCTAAGATTGTTAACGGTCGATGACTCCGCAATTTTTCGACGACCTGGCGTGGAAGCCGTGTGACGTGCGAATCTGTGGGAAGGACGGAGCGATTTCAGCAACAACGTGCTCATTCTCGCGCGGTATCGTTTTAATCGTGGAGCGACACGCGAGTGTAATGAGAAATTGCTAATGAGAGGTTTTATAAATAAAATAATAATTACCATTTCGGGGTGCATGCATTTTTCAGCGTCGTACATCGTATAACGACGCGAGAGAAACGCACGAGTTCCACTTGCGATAGCGATTTCATTATCATCGGGATCGTGTGTCCGGCGTTGTCGAATCGCGCGGCATAAATGTTAAGCCATTTTAATGCGTCGATGCGTTTAACACGTTCCATGGATTATGCGCGAAATTTGCCACTCCGTTTAACAGTCAGGACCGGATAGGATGTATAATGGATGCGAGGATGCGGACAAAATACTCATGATGGTCCGTTGTAATGTCATAATAATCTGTTAATATATTTTCGCGCGAACGTATGTACAGGCGCAAATAATAATAATAATAATATTAATATTAATAATATTAATAATAATAATGCTTCATTTCTTCTTCATATATTTATATATGTATAATTCCGTATCGATAGTCTTTACGTAAGTCTTTACCTATAATATATGTATATATATATACTATATATATATGTATATTGTATGTATAGTGTACGTACTGTCGTAATATGTTCATATTTATAAGACGGATTATACAAGAATTTCGCTAATCGAGTCTATCTACAAAGAGGAGGGCGAAAGCGTGAGGTTCCTATCGTCTCGCGCTTAAGATCGATTGGCCATACCCGGCCTCGAAGTTCTCTCCTACACTTTTTTCATTCCCAGAATGACGCAGGCCTTCCCCAAAGAGCCAGGCGATTAATGAAATATACAATGTCGCTAGTTTCTACTTAACCTAACGGGGAGGGAATTGGCGGGGGGAGTGTAAATTTGACTCGTTCGGGTATCGCACTCTTTCCTACAGAATAAGTCGTGTTTCTCTCGTTCAGATCCGAGCTGTTTTTGTAGTTTTATCTAGAGTATGAAGCTTTCTTACTCTCCGCATACGAAGGATTACACTGGTAATAGTACAATAGAACACATGTACAATCATACTAATAACATGGACAATCGACATATAAACAATTATGCTACGAATGTAACCGAGGTCCCAAAATTATATTACTAACTCACAAAATAAAAGTCATGAAGAAGAGACAATAGACATATATTTTGGTCTCTTCTGTGGATCAAATAAATAAAAAGAAAAAAATGTGAATCTCATAAGAATTTAGGATTTATGAGTGAGTCAGAGTAATTTTGAAATAACATGCAAAAAGAAATGAAATGATGAAATGTAAATAAAATTCATAAATCAACATGGAAATTATAATTTAACAGAAGAAAGGAGCGTGTGATCATATTCAACTTTGCTTTGAAAAATCTGGAGTTTGCTAAGATATCTGGCGATGTAGTTTTATTAACGACAAAGTAGAGAGCTATTAAGAAAGAAATGAAAATAGGTTTTATTGGTGACCTCAGTAATATGATCATCAACACAATTGTGCGTTTATGTTCGCTTGAAAAAAAAGAGAGAAAGACAAAATGAAGAAAAAGAGCTGCTCTTGAATACTAAAGAATATTTCGTTGCGGCTACGACATTTTCCGATTTCTCAAATATTGATATCGTAACGCAGTGGTTTCCGTGGCTAGATATTGAGGATTCGTGTTATCTGCGGCATCGACCATCAAGTTTCACAATGAAACCACTGCCGTAGCGAGTCCAACTTTGAGTTCTCTCGCATTCTCGTTATGTCATCTTGTATAGGCTGGTTTTGTTACTGTAACGTCCGACGCCGGCAAAATACAGGATTTTTACGTAAAAAAATAAAAAAAGGAATCCAACCAATATACATAGAAAAAAAATAATAGTTTCTTTAAAAAAAGTTTTTTTCACGATTTCGAAATCTTGAGAGTTACATGATTTTCAATCATGTAGTTACTTTTTTAAAACATAATTTCTCTATCAAATAGATTTCTGCATAATCGAAAGTAACTAAAAATAAAAGGTATGTAATTTTGAAAACGTGTACTTTTTCATGAAAATCCTGTACAACCCGCTGTATGATTAATCGATCTCGGAGACTATTCGTGATAGAGAGTATCAACTAGAAAGCGGCACTATTTACAAACTATAAGACTCACTGCATCTGGTTCTTGGATTTTGATGAACGGACGAGTCGGGAACGTCCAACGGAAGTTATGTACACGCCCTGACCGTTCGTTTTTTTTTTTTAATCCGAGAGATTGCACTTATTTAGCGGATTTGCACTCACTTTTCGAAGCGTCTATTCCCGCATTTTATAAGAGCGTCCTATCACACATCACCAAACGAATTCTTCCTAAGATTCATAGCGTAGTAACTTCTCATGTCTTCGAGTAGAATTTTCGACAATGTATCTACGTACTGATATCATTGAGTCATCTTCATATACATTGTTTTAAGCTCCTTAGATCTGTTTTTTTTTTGGTGATGTTAACTGTTGTGGAAGAAAGCCATCTTGCTAGATACTGATTCACATTTTGCATCTATCTTTGAATAATCTCCGTAGTTTTATCGATCCTCATTTGTTTCGTTATAACGGTCCTCATGAAAATGTGAAAAGTTTCCTCAGAATATCGTATCGGATCTGCGATGTCGCGCATACTTATAATTTCCTAGACACAACCGATTCTTCCTCGCATCTCGTAGAACTTGCCGATACATAAAGACCAAATCGTTGTCCACTCCATCGGATCCCCCGCCTTCACAACACCTCGAAGCGCTCGTTCGCGATGTCACCGCATCTATAGCTCTTTTTCGACATCGGACGATCATTTGTGTCGACGGCGTCTTGCGATTCGTCGTCCTTGTCGTATCACGCGGGCGTAAAGGGCCTGTGGATCCGCGGGTTTGGATTCGCCGGCGGTGGCGTGGCGACCCTTATCAGCCCCTGACCTTGGGACTGACCCTGAGGTGTCGGTTGACGCGGGGGTGGGCTGCCTCGTGACGAGGGGGTATGAGGGCTAGGTACTGCCACCCTCAGCGGACCAGTGACCGACAGGTTCGCCGCCATTAGTGGCGGGCTGTGGGCCTCCGATAAGCTGTCCGAAAGACGAGATAACCCGCCGTCGGATAATCGCGACGTTTCAGATATCCTAGATATTCCTTCGGACAGCTGGTGTTGGGGGTGCGGGTGGTGTAGCAGGCCTTCGTGCGGATGGAGTCTCGGCGGTGGCAAACCCAGCGAATCCGGCAGTCTGTAATAGAGTAAAGAGAGAACTGCATTTTCTCTGGAGAAAATACAGTTTAGCGGAAACGCGGTCTATTATGCGACATCTTGTTATTACATGATATGTGTATAATATAATATCAATTCGCATGTAATTTACATTGATTTATAAATTCTTGGGATAGATTGATAGAAATCGAAGAGAATAAGCAACGAAATGTCTCGAAAAGAAGCTCGTGAAAAGAAATCAGCTGCTAAAACTTACCTCGTCGCCGGATCACCCCTGGGCCCTACAGCCTGGAAAGGGCTCGACTCCGCGAACCTGAAAATCCCACCACCCGGCATATTCGAATGGTTAGGTTGCGGACTATGTGGTCCGAATCGGAAGCTCGTCGGTGGAAACTTGAAAGCCGTCTGACTGAATCGAAAGTGCGGCTGCGTAGGATCGAAGCGGAAATTCAAAGAGGGTGGTGGCAAAGGTCCGAGAGATCCAAGGGGTACTGGGGACGGTTGGTGGTTTGGTGGCGGCGAGGAACTTGGCGATGGCGGTGATGTTCCTCCGAGAGAAATGTCAGATTCCTCGCTGCTACTGCCACCGGGCCCCGGGCTCAGAGTACGCCGCGCGTTTCCGTTTCCTTGGCCCGACTGTTGCTGCATTCTGCTGCAAATAACGCGTAATTCGCGGTTATTAACCGATATTATCGATACATTTGAAACAAGGTTTAAGGACCGCGAAATGTTATTCGATGGTCACTGATATCTTAATAAACGAACAAGAGTAATTAAAGAGAAGATAATAAGCACTGTAAAAGTTTAATAATAAATTTTAGTAATATAATTTAGGTTCTCTAAGACTGCATACACAGAAAATATAGAAAAAAATTAACCAATACACATATCACTTAAATAAAGTAATAGACGAGGAAGAGATAAGAAGAAAGAAAGATAGTAAGAAATTATAATTACAATAGATATTTCTAAAAATTCCAAAAATCGCGATATATTATTTGAATCACAATTGCCTAGATCGGTTAGCTTTCTGGCGAGGAAGAAGGCGCGTGTGGTCGCGATGGGAATTTTAATTCGTTCCTGCTTTAGGTGGCACACAGGTTGTGGATGTGGTGCATATGCGCGGTACTGAAAACACTTTGTTTTCAGTCATCGCCGTGCGGAGAGCGCGGCTGTAATTAATGAGCGCGCTCATCCTTCCCAGGTGGAGGCGGCCGAGGATTCACGGGAGAGTAACGACGATCTCCCGACGACGGGGTCTCGCATAAAGGAGGGGATCCACCTCATTACTCGGCAGATCACGTATAGATACGGGAAAACACGGTAAACTTCACACGCGCGCGAAATGACGAATGACCGTGCGTTAGGGTAGCCGAGGAGGTGTTCGGTGTATCGTCGGAACGGAAAAGGCATTATCCGATCTTACGCCACCGCCTAAAAAAACATAGGCGCTTCCCCGAGGGGCAATTAAAGATTGTCGCGATATCTCGGATCGGATTAGAATTAACTCGTTAACAGCCTTGAGCTTCACAAGATCACGCGCGATTACGATCTTGGGAATCGGCTTTATCGAATCGCAGATCGTCCGGTCGATCATGGAATTTCGCGATGGGAACGCGAACGTTGAGGTCGCGCCGGAAGTGGCGGAAAACGGAGATCGACTCGATAAATGTCATCAAGAAAGCCCGTTATTTCGGACGATCGTGTTTATCGCCTATTGACTCGCGATTGCAAGACGAGAGAAAGAGAGAGAGAGAGAGAGAGAAGAAGTAGAAGGAGGAGGAAAACCACCCCCGCTTGGAAATACAAGGATGAAGAGCGCGCGCGACAGTCGTTCGCCATTCTGCTAAAGACAATGAGGCGTCGCGGTCGTCTTAAAAGCCTCTCGGCCGCAGATCGATCCTATAGCAGGGTTTCCGAGATCCTCTCTCGTATTTTCTTTGCTAATCGAGTCTCGAGTCGGACCCGTACTGTTACCACGGTAACGCCTCCTCGAGAGGCGGAAACGTCGGATTGTTCGTCCTCTCTCTCTCTCTCTCTCTCTCTCTCTCTCTCTTTCTCTCTCTCTCTTTCTCGTTCGCGATGAGAGAAAAAACCCGATTGCAAAGAACGGTAACCTCGAGACGAATCATTTGTCTCTGAGGAACGCGTTCGCGATGCAGATCGATCTTCGCAATATCTACAATTTTTAATTCCACCGAGAAAGATAATAAGATTATCGCGGTATTCCTGTTATTGTACGAAAGTTAAGTGTTTTAGTATAATATTTTCATTAAAACTGGTGCTTGTGTGCCCTTTAAAATAAATTCTGCAATTACTGCTCTGCAGAGAAGAGATCTGGGCAGTGGTAAAAAAAGAAATTAATGATATTTTTTATGAGCCTTATCACGTTCGAAATACGCTTTCACCTAAGATTATTTAATTAATATCATGAAAATACGTCTTTCATTTTACGTGAATATTCATGTAAGCTCCCTTTTCATCGCGCCTAATGGTGTACTCAGATAGATTAATATGACACGTCGGCGCAGAGGCGAATCCTTCCAATGGTGTTGAAATAATCTCCGATCATACGTAGCAGGTACCGCGACTGAAGAGCTAAAAAGTACGCGATGTGTTAATCAGATGAAATAGCGTCATGTTCTTGCCAACGCAATCGGGACTTGATCGTGGTTGAATTATACTCGTGAATAATGAAATAACCGACCGTGAATACACGCGCCGTTCGATTTTGATTTTGCGCGAGCACGGTCATGGTACAAAAGACAAGAGCGGCTATTAACACATGATTCAAGATCCGCTATCACAAGCGGGAATCGAGTTCCGTTTTATTACTTGTGCTTTCAATTCTCTGTTCATTTATCTCTCGTTTGTTATCTGATATATCTGTTCTGCGCATACATATATATTATATATAAGCACTTGTATCTTCTGAATTTTCGCTAATCTGCAATTTTTAGCGTAACAGATAACTTAATATTTTTTCCAAACACTTGAATTCATTTAAGTACTGCTTCGTCGACGCATCGACACGAGTACAATTTTTACACTTTTGCAAGTTTTGTTCTTTCTCTTTCGTCTTTCAATCTTTCACCCACGCCATCGCCTTTCTCCTCGTCGCTCGCCCTCATACGTGAGACATCCGACGCGTTTTAATTATGCTCTTGGACCGCTGGCCTTTATCTTCGCCCTTTCACGAGATACCCGCACGAGGCGGTACAACTTATTATGTGCCAGGGCCTTCCGTCCCGTCCCACACGGTATTCCACGGCGATCGTCCCCATTGAGATCATCTTAATGTCGTGGCGGGATTAAAACGCGGGGACTCGGGTGTCAATTTTTCGGCGCGCATAAAAGGGACATTAAAGCTCTGCGGTTTAAATTTCGTTGTACCAGGCAGCGCCGTGGTCGGTGCTAATTGTGTTTCGATAGGCGATAAATCGAATGAGTTTTCAATACCTGTAGCGACAGCAACGTTGTCCACGTCGATGCGACTTCTTTATTTCAATGAACTCTCATGCCAAACTGAAGTAATTCGTAAATTAAAACACCTTTCAATCAAGTAATAAGTATGATATTCTGAGCTTACAAAGAGAGAAAACTATGTAAATTAAAATACTGAATTTCAAACAGCTTGAGGCGTTAAATGAAAGGACGATACTCCTACAGACGATAAATTTCCGTTATAACTCGGAGATATTTTTCCGTTATAACTTGGAATACCATCCTTGACATTTAGCTGGTATTTGATTCTCACTCTTCAATTATAATAGTTGAAGCGATTAAATATTGTATTCAATCATCGCTTAATCCGATCACCTGTGTGCCTTTAATCCATTAAATCAGCATGCTCGTAATTCTTGTCCCACAGAGCTATTACTTATGAATTTACACATCTTTGTAATATCTTTTAAATATTTCTATCAACGCTAATAAGGGATTAAGCGCGGATCCATCGGGGAGCCAGTTATAGAATAATTTACGATCGAATTATGCCAGTCTCCTCTCTTCTCGGCGACCAGCATTAAATTTTCCGCCCATCGATGTTCGGAAAAAGATTAATGAAGCACCATTATAATTACCGACCGGTAAACAGACTTTTTGTACACTGTCTTAGCGTTGATAATCTCGTTTACGAAATAACGTAAAAGTTAAGACAATTCTGATAGACGAGAACAACAAAAATATCTATTTATGCGCATAGATGCATAAAGAAGACTGAAAGAAGATAATACTTGATGTTTCTCTTGTACATCTTTTAACTTCTCAAAAAATATGCTCATAACGGTTAGACTCAGAGGCAAAGTTTCGCTTACACACTTTAGAATAAAGATGCGTAGTACGAACTCGATTCGCTTCTTCGTGTTCTTTCTTCTTCCGCGTGTACTAAAAACGATTTCTTACGCACTTCGTTATGCATTTACGCGTTGCTCGTGCACGCGTGCGCTCGCGCGCGCGAATTCGCGTGGCGAATTGCAGCGCCGAAAGAGCCGCGCGATGGCAAAGGCCAACAGGTGACGTTGTACTTTCGGCGCGAGACGCGGCGGTGATTAAAAAAGAAATTCATCAGCGCGCCGGGGGAAAGTATCAGGTGCAGCGGCGACGGACGAGAGGGGGACGATGCACCGCCGCCGTTAAAGTATTTATGCCGCATGACGAGTCACTTTTGGAATCCCGCCGTATATTATAAAGTATTATGCACGGGGACGATGACCAGGGCTCAAACCGTGACGGAAGCTACTGTAATTACGCGCAAGATGGTCGTGCGTAGCCGGCGTTGGTAGCCTCCATTGATTCCCGATCGAGAAACACGCGGTGAAAGGTGCGCGGCTTTTGTCCCGGGCCTCGGGGAGACAAGTGTCCGGCTTTATTCGAATTATTCAAAATTACGTTGAGAAATTGCATTCCGTAGCCGTCGCCGACGCCGTTCTCGTGATTCTCATTTCAATCGTCGCATACGTAACGCAAATTTAACCCTGACATCCATCTGGGTCGGTGAGTGATTTTCAGAAGATTGAGAATTAGCATGCAAAATAGTACTTCTAACAGATTCTTTGTGAATATATTATTGTATAAGCCTATTATATGTTTCCTTTTGTTTAGTATTAATTATGCTGTAACGTTAATTATTATTGAACTTTGGAGTCGTTCGTGACATAGTAGAAAAACTAGCATGATATAATTAGCTGAACTGATGACTAGCTATGCTGATGTATTATTCGTGTTCAACTCTTCGAGATGGAATCGTGATCCCGCCGAAATAAATCAACCTAATCCTTCACGAACGAGTTTCTACGATTTCGTTTCTTTCTCTCTTTTTTTTAATAGAGCGTAAAAAAGGCGATCGATTTCAAGTCCGATATCGCGAGCGGATCTGTCTTGAGAGTTGCGCGAGACTGACGAGGGATATCATTTTAACAGAATCTACCCCGATGTCAGGCGACACCGTGGATTTTGATGCGTGGTACGAGACCCCCTCCCTCCCCGCTGTCCCCCCTCCGTTCGGACCCCTCGTTCGGACCAACCCCGTGCCAATGCTAAATACCTCGTGCGTACAATGGAGTACATATCGTTCGAGAATCTGAGCCATGCGAAGTCTTCCACAAAAGGTAACTGGATACCGGTACGAGGAAGAGACGGCATGTGAACAGAGGCCCCGCGATTTCAAGGGAGGTTACTGCGTACCCCCCCTCCCCTTGTGTCGTTCTTTCTCTCTCCTTCACTATGCCCCTGCACTTTCCCGCTTTACTCTGCCCTCCCCGCGTCGCCGTTTCACCCTCGATTCTCAACTTCTTTTTTTCGACGCTAGCTCATTTTTAATAGCCGCTAATAGAGACGTTAAAACGATACGGGCCCTCTTGCTCGACTCGGAACCCGATGCTCAATTCTTTTCTCGCTATCGCAAGCCCTCTCGCTTTCGCTCGCTGTCGTTCTGCTCCCCTCGCGTATGTCTCTGGAGAAAAGCGCGATGCGTTCCGGCGCGTTTTACTCAGGATTATGAAGATCGTTTTACAACATAATTTACTCGTAAACAACATAAGCGAAGATACGCTCGTAAAGGAAAATTTTAATTAATTAAAGAATTCTAGGTTTGAGGAAATTACGTAAATCAATGTTCAGCAATACCGTAGTAATTGAAATAAAATAATGCTTAACTCGAAAATAAAATTATAAAATAACTTGGAATGATTCTTTTCTATTTACATCATATCTTTCCTTTTACGTTTTATAAAAAAAAGAGGATAGTTCCATCGAGAGAAAATGACGTCTGAAAAATTTTTGAGAGAAATTTGTTACGCTCGGAAGACGCGTATGACCAGGAAAAAAAAATAAATTCAGAACCCTCATTCTGCGCTATGCAACAAACAGGAACATTATTATCATTGTACGCAACAGAGGTGGATTGGTGGATATAAAGGCAGCGTATCCGCGCATTCACACACATTCCCAACTCTATCGAGGCCCCTCTCACCTCGGAGGTTACATTAGGCGGATAACATACTCGAGACAAAGAAAGGGCCTGCTCGCGCATTACGCCGGAGACGTTCGAGTGGCAGCGTGATGAGCGAGGCGGCATCACGGACAGGTAGCCCATGATTTGCAACATTTTTATCCGGGCCAACATCGGGAGACGTCTCACCGCCGCAACATGGCGACCGGTCATGGAAGAGGAAGAGGAGGTGCATGCGGTTTGCATTTTCTAGCCCGGCCAGGTTGACAGGCCAGATCCTTTCTGTCCTTCTGTGTCGCCCTGTGTCTCGGGAACTCTTAGAGACCGGACAAATGTTTGCCCGCGAACAAAGAGTATCCACTGACGTGGCGACCTCACTTGTTCCGCCGTCGTGCAGCCAGCCCCTGGTACAGGGGCCACGGTATATATTTGTGAAGATTTTTAAGCGCGCAATGCACCGACCGAAAACCGATACCCGCGGGCCGTGTCTCTTCTCGGCTCCCATCGCGATCGGACAGACGGTCGTATTCCCTTCTCAAGCGAATTTCTCGTTCATTTGGAATGGAATGGGAAACCGCGCCGTTTTACCGACCACGCGTTTTCTAGAAAATGAGATTCCAATCTCGTTAGATTGATATATCACTCGATTGTTTGGTGCTTTTCTTTTTTGCGATCGCTACTGTAATTAGTTAGAAAACGCTCGTATCTATGTGACACATTTGTATTCGAAATTATATATCCCACTGTATTGATTGACATTACCTTGACTTACATTGAACTTAATTATCTAGCGTAAGGCAGGCAATATAATTTACGATATGCCATCGTTTGACGTATAATTAATTATATCGACATAATTACTGGCAGTCATGACTTACGTCATTGATTCGTATATCTATACATTGAATTGAATATCACTCAATTACATCTTTTATATGCATGTTCGTGTGCATAGTGATGATAATGATAATTATTAGCATAATAATTATTACATTAATTTAATAAATAGTTAACCATCTGCATATTATACCTAGTAGCACTGATTGATTTCCAGAGTTCCGACATGAGCATTTGAGATTTAATTTCAATCGTAACAGAATATAAATAAAAAAAAATGCAAAATTTTTTAATTAAAAAATATTTAAACTGAACCGATTATTTTGAAGGTACAAATGCAGGTTCACTTACGAAGCGCAGGGAGTTTCAACGAAATGCGGCTTGAATTTCGATTACGTTGTATCGATTTTTAAATTCGCCATTATACGGAGTCTCGCGATGGTAGCCGTGTCGCATTAGTGAAATAGACATCGCTCGTCTTTTTCCCACTCGAAGGACGCGCTCGTTGACTAGAGAGACGACGACAAACATTTTCCTACAGGAGCGTAGACATGTCGAGTGTTTGCCCAAGCATTCGTACGAGGTACCCGGTTCCCCGGGTATTCTTCGTGGGAAAAATCTCCGAAAATTAAATCCTTACACGGGTATTCACCACGAGAACCGTGCACTAATCCCTTTGTCTCAATCCCGTGTATTATATCCATTTTTGGCGGTCGACGGAAAGACACTAGTCCCGGTTCCTTTTGGAAAAATTATCTACACAACGGAAGAGGATCCGCGCCGGGATAAGGTAAATGAAAGGAAAATTTGGAGACGTGTTTCGCTTGGAACATCCGCTGGAATATCATGTTCGAACGATCGCAAATCGACAAGTTAATGATTCGAAAATATCTGATCGATTACCTAGAGCGTTTTTAAAACTGAGAGGGCATGTTTCGTAGACTTTACGTAATTGCGGATCTTGTTTTTGTCCGCTTCCGTGAATCTTACATAATGCGGCGGTGCATCGGGTAATCGTTCCCTCAAGTATTTCACAGTTGATTAAAGAAAACGTAGACGAAGGCATTTAGTGGAGCGTCGAGCAAAAACGAACGGAAGACATTAACAGAGCTACGAAATCTCTATAAGTAGGCAAGAGACTTTTTCCTGCCAGAAAAAAAATGTTATCTCTGGTTAGAGAAATATAATGATTGAAATATAGCTTTGTTCGACCTTCACGTTTTAAAGAAAGGGACCTTCGTCATTTAAAAATGATACATTCTTGGCGATACGTGAGGGAACGTATACAGTACAGGTTTAAAGGCACGGTATATTGTACTTTCTCGGTGACAGGGAGTAATACATTTCGCATACGTTGCATTTTGGTTGAGTTTGCCATTGGAATTAGAGTGCGTCGCGCGTGAATATTCACGGGGACACGGTGCGCGGGAATTCGGCGTTTCATTTAATTTAATGACCCGTTCCAGAGGAGACGGAGGTCGGTACGTACATCAGAAATCGCTCGGTAAATAATTAATATGTAATCAGACTCCGTTTGTATGCGAGAGCGGTAGGGACACGAATGCCTCGTCTCATGAGGTAGGTAGCAGGGGCGCCATCGAGGCAACGCTAGAAACGAAGGGTGTTTGCCGGCAAACACCGTGAAGGGCCTCTTAACGTATCCTAAACGTGTGCGTAGGGTTCTTTTTGTCAGGCGAGGTGACGCGGTAGATGGAATCAGAAAGAGAAAGAGAGAGCGATAAAAGGAAGAAGAGAAAGTAAGAGGAACTTACGATGTTCATCTACTTGCTTTTCACGGCAGATTGACGCGGAAATGGAAGGTTCTTGAAGAAGTGTCGGGAGAAACAATGAAGACGAATACGTTTCCCGTCTAAAATATTCTCTTTGTATCGCGTACTCTTATCTGTCCTCTTAACTTTAACTTAACTTAAGGAGCATCTACCGTGGCGACTTTTAAATTTTTTAAGCAAAGAATCTGTCGAGTTTGGGATACGTGTGGCAGTCTACTATTCGATACAGTCATTTTCCGGAATTTACGTTCATCTGTAGTTTCCAAAGTGGTTGCACCCTGGGAAGGTCTCGAAGGAGCTACTTTGTAGGTGGTCGTCGGCGGAACGAATTCTAACTGTTCGCGAGACTCGGGGAAACAGGACGAGATCGAAAGAGCCGCTACACAATCGATGCCTCTCAATTATCGCATGACGAGAGGAGAGGAGAGGAACCTCAATGGCATCCGATTGAGGCACGCGCCATCGCTTAGAGACTCTCCGAGGTTCGAGGGCCCTCGAATCGATTCGAGTCCCGTGGCACACTTCGGGGCAAATTAAGTTTCGCTCCTGAAATATGCCCTTTCTCTCTCCTTCTTCTCTTTCTTTCTGCAGCTTTCTTCCGTGCTCACCGTGCATTTCGTCTCCGTCAGCGATCTCGTTCAACGGCGGCGTTGCGAATTACCGCGAGACGTTTATTTCGTCCGGCGGAACGAAGACGCGGCGAACGAAAATTCTGCGGCCCGGATGAATAGCCCGTTCTCCTGCGCGATAAAAAGCGGATAGGAAGCCGTAGCGTAAAAAGCAGCTTGCAAGTTGCTAAAGGTGGCGATTTAGGATTGCATTTCTCGATTAGAACTATAGCTATTTAAAAAAGAAAGGAAATATGTTGGCTATATATATTGGCGTTTTCTCATTTTTAAATTCTTAATATAAATTAATAATATAAATAAATGTAACTTTCTTAACATCATTAGCGTATGTGATTCCTCTCCTTTCTCTTCTCTTCCCTCGTATTCATTTTGCAAAATAAGTACTGACTGTGATAATTTATAATTACTGACTCTGGTACACATTATAAATCTCTTTGAGTCATAAGGAATTACGAAGTAATTCGAGAGACAACCTTGAAAGAAAGAAGTGTACAAATAGCAGTCATCATGATCGTCATCTCGACAATAATACGAATATAAAAGATTGATGAAAAGATTCAAGCTCCTCGTCTGGCCGAAAGTTGTTGGCCCAGTTCACAAAGTGCACGTTGCAACTCTTTCATAAATGTACAACGTTGAACGGAAAGAGAGAGAGAAAGGGAGAATAGAGAGATACAGCGGCGAAGGAGATCCGCGGGTGCAAAAAGAGGAAGCAACCTCTCGCTTGCACCACGCCGCGCACGCTCAATTAACCATATTCAGGGAAAAAATTTGCCATCCAAATTCTGTGCGACAGCCCGTGAAGCCCGCGGCTCGTGTTCATCGCAAGCTCTCGATTGAGAATCGGGAAGAGGAGAGGGTGGGGCGTGAAGGGACATTGTCGCGAAGGAGAGCGGTCGAGGGAAAAGAGAAAGAGGCAGAAAGCGCGGGAGGCCTTATTGGGTGTTATCGTTGTGTATCGTTTTTCAAAGAGTTTCAACTCCGTCTTCCTTTTCCGTCTCCTTCGTTCCTCTTCTTTCTATCCGTGACTTCTTCCTTCCCTCTTCTCCATCGTCTATCTCTTCCGCTACCTTTTTGTCTCCTTCGGCACGAAGAACATCGTATATGCCGCGGTCGGGGTATAAGATTTCACGTGTATACGCAGGACGGATCAGATTGGCCTGGCCTTAAGCCGTCGCAAATTACCCCGTAAGCCTTTTAGTCGTCGTGTGTGTTTGGCTGGCTGCGCCCTAGACTCCGTCCTCCCTCCTCCTTTGCCTTCGGCCCTGCATCCGTCCCTTCTGTTGTCCGCCCTCCCCCTCTCCCTCCCGCACACGTTATTATTTTGTTGCTCCGTAATATTCTCGAGACCCCCGTGGGGTTTGCCAAGCCACTCTAAAGGGAATCTAACCGGAGCTTGTGCCTTGGGGTACGTTGCAAAAGTGATTCTAAATGGAGAATTGTTATAGTTCAAGTCAGGGTCTTCCAAGTTTAAATATACCATGTTCTTCTAGCAAATTCTTCGCGATCCGAAAAAGTAATTGTATACGAAAATAATTGGAAACGTTAAGTTTTTACCAACAGTTTATCTGACCTGCTCTATTCTTTAAATAATTCTTAATAAATTAAATAACCATTAGAATTCAATGATAATACTAGTAGAATTCTTCTTCTTACTAGGATATTGTAATATATTTTTAATTGTCAAACGTGCTCATATTTGACTCAGCAAGACACGATTTGTTATGAGAGATTGAGAGATTGATTTAAAAATGTCTCTTGGCACATCTTTTGGATACATCTTCTTTAGCAAGCCGCCAAGGTTCAAAAGACCAAGATGCCAGGCCCCAGGGGCGCGGGAATAAAAATTTAAATTTAACGCAATTCTGGATGATTACCACGGCCCGTTCTCTGATACACCCCCTTATATACCCACCCCTTAATTAGCTTACATTGTCGATGCTTAACTGTTTCATGCACCAGTGACCGACTAGGGGGATATCATTGCGCGCGATAGGGGTAACGCTTTCATGGCCCGAGGCGTGGGTATCGTCATTGTCGAAATTCAAATGTAAAAATTGTAACGCGGACGTCGATAACGCGACACGCCGTCGCGTATTTCGTGGACGAGCTGTGAGCGAAATCGTTTTTCAAATTTCATTCGCGCGAACGAACGTTTTTGCCGGATGGACGATCCGACAAAAGTTTGTAAAGCCCGTTTAATTTAAAAATTCATTATATCAATTTTTACCGTGGTATTACCCGTATTGCGTAATAACTCCGAAATGAGAGACCGATAACGCGTGCATTTTTAAATACAAAATCCAGAAAAAGTATAAATGTTTGAATTACGCGTATAAATTTTTGCGCGTCGGCGAAACCGATTGCTGGCGAATGTGTCCGCCAACTTCTCAATATTGAAATCACTTTGTTCAAGAAATATAATTCAAATTTTGCATTTCTCCTGTTAGACCTTTCTCAGAAAGTAATCCACTTTTGCAGACTTGTAAGTTACGTGTGCGATCATTTGGCGAAAAAAGGGATCGAATATATAATTCTTTGCGCATTATCTCAGAAGTAAGGGATGTCACAGGATCACCCGATCACTTGGCCTAACTATAATACGCGCCTTGTAGGCACATGTGTGCGGTACGCTGTGGATAGTACACATATACGCATCATGTGCAGGACTACGAAGATACCATCTCATTCAAGGATCAGGATCAGGAGGACCCGCGGTGTTGCATTACATCACCGGTTACGGTTATCCCTTGATATACCGGGTGTTCTCTTAACGAGACCACAAACGAGCGTCGTGTTACCGAGGTTGGAGGATCGGTCTTTAGCGCTCGGCTTGGAACAAAAGAAATCCAAAGTTCCGTAGTAAGAAGCGAGTCTGGCCATATCGCGTCACCGAGCAATCTCGTATCTAGTCGACTCGTTTTCCAACGATCGCGACGGAATATCTCTATATGTCATAACGTATATAAAATATGTAATTCTGAAACGAATAAGACATAATCATTATGCTATTAAAATATCAATGCTACTTGATGCATTAATCGTAAATATCCGGAAATGAGATGTGGGCACGAACATACATATTACATACATATGTGTATAATTTAATTGATTTGATATGCGATAATTATCGGTAACGTATTGATTATCTTTGCGATAAGAAATAAGAAGCATTAGACATCTGTGCGTTAGCATGCAGTCCGAGACGATAATTTGATAATTCTTAATAATGTGGTCGATCGAAGGGAAAATGGGCATGTAGATGCGGCACGAGAAGACGGCACAAAGAGGAAGAAGAGCTTCTAATATTGTATCGTATCGCGCGTAAATGCCTGTGTCGTAAGATTTACTACGTCTGATTAAGCAATTAAACGGCACGCCGCAGCATTTCGCGATGTTTTTGCCGTGCACTCAGGATCATCCCGCTTCCTCGTTATATTCTCTACCAGTTTTCGATACGGAGGCCCGTCAGGTCCCCCTACATTCATCCGGTTCTCCCGTCGCCTCTTCTTCACCCCGGTATCCCCCGATCGGACGCGAGAGGAGGGAATGGGGGAAGAATATGTCAGAAATCTCGTCACGGTGTACCCCGCGCTAATTGTCGCTATAATCTACGTGGCGAGACCGAAATTCCAGGTTGTTAGAGGCTAACGATTGCCGGCAACGAGAGAGGGAGAGAGGCAAGAGGAGAAACCGGGAGGACGAGAGGTGGGACGTTAATTATCGCGGCTAATAACGCGACTACGCGCCGTATAGCTGCGAGTCGATCCCCGACTTCCCGACTTATCGTCTCTCTCTCTCTCTCGACTTAGCTATTCATCTCTCTCAATCGCGACATCTATACCTTTGAAATATAATGCGAGATATTTTATGAGTTATATCTATGTAGACACAGGTGAAAAAATTTGTAGTTCTGACAATGAGAAACAAAAAACAGAAAGTTATATTAACCCTAAAATATATACAAAACATTTTTTTTATTTCGTTCGAAATGAAGCAGATAATAATGTATTTTATATTATATTGTTATATATGTATAACACTCTTTTATATATACATAATTATTAATATATATAATACATTTTTATATATACATAAAAATTGAATAATCTGTCGGTGCTTCTGCGCATGAAAATCTTGAATTATGATGAAGGCTTAAGTACTGTCTCAACGCGAAATTAGATTCATCAGGACGAGAAGCGCAGAATCGAGCCGTGGAAATCGAGCGGCTTCGTCGGGTAAAAATCCGTTTAGCTAATTTTTGCCCGGCGACGCGACGCGCGCCCCACGCTGCCGGTTGTTGATTCATTTTATTAATTTTTTTTATTCTTTGCGATAATTTGATCGGAGCAAGCAGGAAGACGCGTTTTCGACGGTCGACGAGTTAAGGACATTACCAGCAGCCACCCCAAAAATCCTACCGTTCCTGAATGAGTTTCTTCGTTTTCCTTTGATCCGCGAGAAAGAATATGTACGGTTTCTGTTCAAATATTCCATTTCTTTATTATAATAACATTGAAGGGTATGTATGTTCATGTTCCTTTTGTGTTCAGTTATAATTTTTTAATGAATAAAACAATAATACACTAAAGAGATTTATCTATAAATTCTGTAATGTAAGGAAATGTGAGAAAAGATTAATTCCAATTGATATCAAGACTCTAGTTTAGTGAATAAAAAGAAATCAAGATATTTTATATTTACACGAAATAAATTACAAGATACGTGACACAAGATCCCAAACCTTAAAAAGTTCTGAAAAAATACGACGGCAAAGAACGCTTTTTTCGTGATAACGACAGGACGAGTCGTTGACCGGTCCGTTGGGAATAAACGCACCCGGGAAGAAAAATTAAACGCATTCGGAATCTCGTAGGGTGGACGGAGGGGAGGGGAAGGCGAATCAATTTCTGACGTGCCGCCCGTGCGCGTGTAAACCAATTTCAGGCAATTTCGCGTCAAGAATAGCCTCTTCAACAATGAATTGACCCACGCGAGGACCTTTCCAATTTTAACCGATCTCGAGAACGCTTCTTCGAGAGCGCTCCGTCCGCCGCCTTCGGCCCGGAAACTCCTTATATCCCTCCGTTAAACGATCATGGAACCACGTCTTGAATTAGATTCGCCTGAATTTCCCTGACCGAAAGATAGAGAGAGAGACTTCGTCTGCGACTATTTTTCCGCGAATCTATCCTTAGATTTTGCCATATGCAATGGTACTTTCTATATTTTGAATAACTGTGTGTGTCAAGAGCGTGCACTCGGAAATCTAAGATTTATGAGGTCTATAAAAATTATTAAAACATTTTAATACTATTGATTTCTATGTGGCATAAAAGAATGAAAAA
Source organism: Temnothorax curvispinosus (assembly GCF_003070985.1). NCBI lineage: Eukaryota > Metazoa > Arthropoda > Insecta > Hymenoptera > Formicidae > Temnothorax > Temnothorax curvispinosus. The sequence goes on from NW_020221295.1 coordinate 743,521, forward strand.
TCTTCTGTACAATTTCTAGTTTCTAATGTTGTGCGTAGATTACTATTATGCTCGCGTATCGTTCTCCGAGGAAATTAGAAGAGATTTGTCGATTGCATCTCTCGGGAATTAACGACGCTTCGGCGATTTTGTGGCGCGAACATTCACGCCGTCACTCGTATGCGTGTGTCCGAAGCGAAATTAACGAATCCCTGGTCCCCGGAGGCAGTGGAATATCCCGCGTCCGCGGGAGCGGTTGCTTCGACTCCGGCGTAATGCTGGATATATATTCTGCCTGATATTGCTCGGCCCCTTTTCAATGTTCTGAGTTCTTGAAGTGTCAAATTTAATAAGCTGCATTGCTCCCTACTGACGAAGATATGTTTCGAGAAGAGGAACTCGAATTTTCTTTGTTGTCTTTAAATCCAGGTGAACGATGGATAACTTGTCATTTTTTTCAAATAATTTTGATACGCTACAATACAACAATTATCTCAAATGCAAATTTTTATTAAAGAAATGAAAATTACTTCCAAATTAGTCGAAATATTTATACGCGAAGGAGAGAGATGCGGAGTTATTTTGTATAAATTAATTCGTAAAGAGACAGATCCATATTCTCGTTGAATTTTTTGAATCAATATCCGGCACGATAATTCGATCAACGCACAGCATAAAATTCGCTTAGGCGCCGTCTGGAAACTTATTACGCACCCCAGGAAGGTGTCGGACTTGCGTTCCAAGAAAAGTCTGTTAAGGGTCGCATAACTTGCTCACAAATTCCATTGGATATTCTGCCTTCTTCATTTTTATTGTATGTTTATAATTCCTGAAGTCCTCTCGTATCGCGTTGTAACGGCACAACGGTGTCATAACGGATCGTCTAGAGCTGCGTACGAAACAGCGCGCAGCTCGTCTATCGATTCCCGACGTGCAGCGGTGTCTAGGAAAGAGCAGGGTGAAAGGAGGCGGCAAGAAGCTGCGATATTGCGTTTAAGGCGAACATGGCGCAAACGACGGGCAACTAATTACAGCTTTGATAATGACCAAGCCCTTGTTAAGGCAACGAGCCGACACTGTTACACGCGCGCGCGGGCGCACGCGATATCGTTAGCTTCAACGAGATCCGCACAGAGTAGCAACGATGTTAGCACTGTCGTGAAGTTTCATACCGCTCGCAGGATGAAGCATGCACAATGCTCATTATAAAGCAGCAAGTTAAACGGTATATAATTAAGAATAATTATCCACTCAATCTAAATAATAAATGATATAATTTAATAATTTAAAATATTATTAAGCGCAGATTATTATTCTACAGGTATTAATACATTCATACATTTATACATATATATTTTTATACGTGCTATCGTGCTAAGCAGATAATAGTATTTTGTTCGTTTCTTTGTTTCCGAATTCTCTGAAACATTCTCTGAAACATAAAAAAAAACAGCTTATCGAGACTCATATCCCGGAAACCGTTTTAATGACGGTGAGTAAAAAGTTTGTGCCCGAGAGGGTTAAGTGATATCCGCGGACGGCGAATAGGTGGAAGTTTCGAAATTAATCTTCGCATCCCATCGCGATCCTCGGGGTACCTGCGAAACGCGGTAGCGGGATTACATGCAGATTTCACGTGCCGCGACGACGCAGCCAGTCGTTGCAGCTTTTTGTACGCGTTTTCGATAGGTGGACGCGCGAATACACGGACGTTGGAGAACGGGCACGCTCGTGCTCACGCAGATGATATCCTCCCTATGTATATGTGTGTGCATGCGCGTGAAAGGAGAGCGTAAACCGCAAGAAAGACACGGCCGCGCAAGAAGAACCGACGGGATACGCATGTTGTATGGTACGTCGGTAGGTAATTAACCCGTTATCTCCGGCATCCGGTCGCGATTAATTTCACGTCTCACCGTGCGGCGCGATATTCTTCACGCGTGTCACGCGTCCGCAACGACATCGAGTGACATTAATCGACCGGCGGCTTTTCAGCCGTGCAAATTAGTGTGCCTGGCATCGATTTTTCGAACTCGACTGCATGCGCGTTTTTTTTTTGTCACAATAATGAAGGCGGATCGGCGACTTAACGAGGTGCTGGATTTTCTTACCGTTATATAGTTCGACTTGGATTATTTTTGCTCCAAGAACTTGAATTATTATTGCTCCATAGATGAATCGATTGAACGTTTCCTCCTAAGTGAGTATTATCTCGACTCTTAAAGACCGGTTAGTGTTTTATAACTTTGTAATATAGCCGGTAGCACAACCGGTTTTCTTGCTTAGAAAGCGATCTCTTTTTTCGATATCACTATGTACTATCGCATATCGATTTGTTGGATGATAAGTACCAGCGGTGTTGTAAACGGCGAAATAATTGTCGAGAAGTGGCGACCGCTAATGCGTTTAATATTTGCCTCGACGTTAAAAAAAAAAATAGGACTTTATCAGAGAGCCATCGGCTTTCGCGAATCGATGACATCTTGACCACGGAAATCGTGCAAGTGCACGTGCGGGATCGATGCTCCGGATATGCGATTTAAAAATAAGATTCTGTTTCAAGGTGACGCGCTCCGATTTCACGGCTGATCTTCGTCGTCGCGTGCAAAACGGTTGGACAAATTCTCCATCAAAATTTTCTATACCATTCTTTTGTTCGCTAATCTTAATGACGCTTACGGCAATATTATGGCAATGCATTGCATCCTGATCATTAATTAAACTCGCGTAACGTCTCAATGTATCCAGCGTAATGATCCCAGCGCTAATTAGCGGGACGGTTACAACAGCGGGACGGTTGTACGAATTTTTGTGCAGCCACGTGAGAAAGGATTCACGACGGCGATTAATTTCAAGGGTAGCCGCGCAATCGCGGGATGATGACATCAGAATTTCTGTGCATTTCTGTACGCAACGAATGCTGCTCACCCGTCGCCATTTGCGTCGATCATTGCGTAACCGCTCGCTCGATCGAGCGCGCGCGCCCGCGGTTCTTTGTACGGCGGCCAGGCAGTGTTTCGATATCGTCGGGATATTTGTTACTTTTCCATTTCCGCTTGTAATTAGAGCGGTGGCCGTGTATGCGCGAACAAGGCAAGCCGAGCCCGCCTACGCGTCCCCATCACGTTGTGCTATATACGAAGAAAATATATTGTAGAAAAAATGAGAGAGACATTTGTCTATCTTGGCATATATACTGACATTATTTTTATTAGAAAATATTATATATAATTTATATTTTGCAAAAGAAATGTAACCATAAATATTCTAATAAAATGCACATATAATTGATTGTTAAGTTTCGTAATAACACGTAATAAATAGTGCGTTATGTTCCAGTTTTACAATAAAATGTTGCAAAAAAATAGATTTTAGTTTATATTTTCTTCGTCTATGCGCGAGGAATTAGCCGCGTGATTTTCGCGATTTTGAAATCGCGAAACGCTATTGCTTCTTTTTTCACTCCTCTACCTTCCGTCGACACGACAATAGTATATTGTGTGACAAGTGCTGTAAGATGGAAATTGGACGTGCGGAGTGGACGCACGAGCCGGAGGCGAGTGCGATCACCCGCACGTCCAATTTTCAACTTAACACACGTGTTACACATTCTATTTTATGTTGCAAGTGCGTGGAAAGTGGTCTATCACGCACGCGTCGCGTGCGTAATAGGCCACTTTCCATGTACGTGTGACATAAAATAATTTTTTTGTGGTAGAACCCGAGCATGGAAACCGGCTCAGAGAATCGCGATCGTGCGCAATTATCAGAATCAAGATTAACAGAATTGCTTATTCGCGCATAGAACTACTTTTTATTTCGAAATTGCTGTAATGCTAGAAAGATAGTTGCAACCGCGGATTCTAATCACACCTGTCGAGATTTCATAAATCTTCATATTGAGTTTGCATTGGTTTTCGTTTTGGAAATCGAGTAGAAATTTCTTCGCTTCGGAAAAGACTACTGGCGAGATAAAAGGGTTCGATGATTTATTCGCCCCATGCTGTTTAACGTCATTTAAGTCTCGTCTTCGATTCTAACGCGTCTCGTCGTGCCGAATCCATCGAATTACGAAGACAGGCGACGATGACGGCCAGGTGGCCGGGGCATTTCTATTTAGACGCTCGGCGATAGGAAAACGTCCATTCGACAAAACTACGGGAACCGGTTTCGAACGATCCTGTTGATCGATTAATAGGGACTTTTTCTTCGTCGGGCAGCGGGGTCGGCATCGGGCGATTTATACGGCGCGCTCGTGTTGCTGGTAGTCTTAAAGCCGTCACGTTACCGGACACCTCCGCTATTCTTCTACACGGATGGTTGAGCGCGACGAATCGCGATTAGGCGTGCGGGAGCTGCGCCACGCGCAACGCGAAATCCGATAATCGAGAATTTTTGCAGCGACGAGCTCAGGACAAGTGACAAACGACAATTGCCAGAACCGCTATACATTTTCATGATTTTAATTTTTATAGCACCTTTTATCTCGAATTTGCATTATCTCGCGTATGGCTCGATATAACGTTATGCGCGAGAACGTCCGTATTGATGCTACATCGCGAGACGCGAACACGCTAAACGACGCGGAAAGACGGAAACTTCCACGGTCCGAGCGCGGCTCGGGCAAGCGAGAGGCTTACCGTGATACGACGAGGTAAAACCGTAAAAAGTATACCGCGTATAATAAGGTATCCGACGGTAATATAATATACGTGTTCGCGCTATCTTCTAATTTGCTATAAGTACATAAGAAAGCCTCGAGAATTAAACGATAAAAATAAGACCATATTTTTATCTCTCACGCGCGCTAGAACACAATATTTAATTTCACATTAGCTTAATGCCGCTCTATGATAAGCACATGAACCACTCATTAACGCGTAATTAATGTAATTACTAATTACAATACGGTAATTCGGACCGTCAAAGAATTGCAAACTTGCAAATCGTATAATAAAAAATTTTTTTCTATTTAATGCAAGACTTGGGTTTTTTTTTACAAGTTTCACGACAAATATTAAATAAGAGTACGGGCTTCATGGTCGATTAAAAAATGCTCAACGGGGCAAAATGACCGTTAAAAGGGACGGTTTCGAATACCGGGGAAATATCAAATCTCATTATAACAACATTTTCCAGTTGACCGTAAAATTTAGTTTAGCATGTTATTCTGTCGGACCCTCCAATTACACCGTATGGTAACTCGCGAATGGACAAAGACAAAGTACAAACATGCGCGGTGCATTTTTCAGTTGCGTAGCACTATGAGCTACCGTATTTTTGTGCTGCGACCAAGCGGGAGAGGGCTTGTATCGCGGCCTCGGATCTTCACCGGTAAAAAGCCCGCTTTTCTTCGTAAATTAAAGGCCTGCGGCTATTTTCGGTGACGGATGTGACGTTGCAACCTTCGGAAGTGGCCCTTTTTGTCGAAGCCACAGTTCGGACCCGCGGTCGGCCACTTAATGACCAGTGTTCCTCGTTCGTGTATTCAAGGGATGAGTTCAAGAACGTGTGAAATGTATCATTCTAAATAATATTATTGCTTTCTTAGAAAGTATTAAAATTTGAACATTGATCATTGCTTCGAGTATTGCTTCACGCTATCGCTTCGCAGAAAGTTTACTTTACAAGGAGACAAGGATACATGACTCTCGATAGTACATTATTTCATTGACAAAATACACATCATCAATTTTCTCATCTAAATTTATAAAAGAAGGAAGTGATATTAGAGTTGAATGGAGCGTTGCACGTGACACAATTACTCTACATCTACTGGAAGGATCGATGACAAAAAGCCATCCGAGTAATAACCTTCTCTTTGCACGATAATGATCCCCCCGATAATTCGGAACATATGTAAGAAGAAGCGACCCGTTGGAAAGGTTATAATGATGGTGTAACGAAACGCGGATCCCGAGAAGCGTGTTTCGCCCGTTCTCCCTTCCACCGTTCGTTCTTCATGTGCACCTTGAAAGAGAACGAATGAGACGGCGGTTTCTTCGCGGTCTCGAGTTTTAACAGGCGTGCAGCCCCATTCGTGAAAACGACGGCGCGGCGACGCTAACGGGGATTGTTGGGTTCTCGTTAAATGCCAAATATATGTAAGAAATCGCGACGCGGAATTGGACAGCTTGAATCTGCATACAAAATCGCAAATTGTGGGATATTGTATAAATTTATGACGATGGGGATTATAAATTAAGAATTTAACGCGTGAAGCGCCACTCAGCTTTTTTCTCGGTCTTCTTTATTTAAACGCGAGTTTAATATTTGAGTCATTCTCGATCGTCTCTTATAAGAGAATACACGCTCTTCATGAGACATTCCGTTCGTATACGAACAAGTACCGTTAGTTCTTTCGAATACTTCCTTGAAATCGATTTTAGCTTGATTCTTCGAGGGCTTTCATCGCCCGGCGAATTTCACCGCGAAGAAAACACGTCGTTCTCCGGCGATCTCCCGCGATGAGAAGCAGGAAACTCCAAGCCGAAGCCAACTGTCGTTTGCCGGTGGTTACGTCGCATAGCTTTCCGCTTTGATGTCGCGTATCATTCGCGATTCCGCGCGGAATTCCGCGTATATACCTGGGTTCGCGTAATCCGAAAGAAGTATCGGGACACGCATAATACGCGGAATGACGAGGAAATGTCCGCAGCCGTGTAATTCATCAAGTTGCCCGGTTGTCGATGGTGACAACTCTATTCAGCTAGAGTCTAGACATATGGCGCGATCGTTATAATATGTATTTAGAGAAGTGAAAGAGTTGTAGGGCTGGTGCAACGATGAAGTAGAAAAATGATATAAGAGTAATTACGTGATACATGTAATATTATCGATTGATCTCGGTTTTCATCATTGCTCCCGAATTCCCGTTATGACATTGTTCGCTGACATCCGGTAACAGATACACCGAGCTGCGTAGTATTATGCTCTCACAATCAGTCAATTCGTTCTTGCTTTAGAAAGTTCTTCCGACAGAGAACGCATTGTTCCCGGATATACCATTACGGCCAATCGCAATCTCACGCTGCCATCGAGCCAGCCACTTCCTCAGTATTCGATACAGTACTTTATTAACCCTAGAATCCATGATACATTTTTTTGACCTTCTAATCCATGACTGGGGGCAATATCGACCCCACGCTTTATTTGATCGTAAAACCGGTCCTACAGAAATAAAGGGCCTTTAAACCTACATGAATTTCTTCGTTTTTTAATAACGAAGAGAATGGTATACGGTAAATTTAATTTTACTCAAGTTTAGTTAGTGAAAAATCCATTTAAAGACTGAAAAACGCAGAAAATCAGCAAAAACCTCTTTTTTTAAACAAAAATTTGTATCTTTTTTTGTAATCAACCGATTTTAAAATTTCAAACGGGGTTTTAAAGAGGACACATTAGACTATTAGAAAAAAATTGTCATCGCTATGTTCTGTTCAAAAAGTATATTTATTTGGGACTATAAAGATGAAGAAATTCGCAAAGTTGAAATACGGAAAAAGTCGATGAAAAAACCATAAAAAATTGTATTTTAAGTATTATTTCATTTTTATTTGATACAAAATAGTAAAAAATATGAAAAAAATGAAACATTATATCGCCCAGCCATTTTCTGCGAAATGTCAATCTTCTTAGGCAACGGGATTTTTACCGACTAAATTGTGTGATATTTCGTCTTAAATAATATTTATGACTATTTATGCTCAGATTACGTAATAATACATGATATATATTGATTCTAGCGAAAAAATAAAATTAGCTTACCGTGACGAAACTCAAACGGCAAGTCACGACTGGGGTCGATATCGACCCCACGCCCGCTTTACGACTGTGCTACTTCACTGCTAGCGAACAACTAACGCTGCGCCCGACATAACCCTACTTTTAGAAAGTTGAAATGAATTATGGTTCAGGTCCTGAGTCGATAATGTCACTCGCTAGCTCAGGAGCGTAGTTCAAAGTTCGCCTGGGGTCGAAATCGACCCCAGTCATGGATTCTAGGGTTAAATTTGATTACGGTCATCATCGCCGTCTTATAGCCGGGCCATTAGCGGTCGGGGCTTGTCGCCTAATATGCCACTCGGCATAGCACGAAGATTTATTTACGCCCAGCGCGACGTATATAATAATTAGGATTCGCGAGAAGAAAGAGAGAAAGAGAGGAACGAGCAATTGACTGTTCTCTTACGCGTTTTACCGCGCGTGATGGCAGGAAAGGTTGGCAACGTGGGTCGACTTTTGCGGCCATGCAGTTAATTATGCCTTACTAACCAGCCGGAGGTGAAACCCCCATCTGGGTCCTGGGGCAGAGGCCCCAAAGGCAACCACGGGCACGATGGCACGACGATAATCGCAAATTGGATTATAATTTGCGGGAGATAAGTCACGCTCGTCACCTCGACTGCGAAATGGCCGAGGGTGTCGTGTAGGGGGGAGAGGGGGAGACCCGTAGAAAGAAACCGCCAGTCTTCTCGAGAATCGCAGCGGTTCACTCTCCTTCTATCCCCCTGCCCCCCCTTCTTGTCTCCGCGGTGTTCGCCACCCTCTTCGTCAATTATTTAGTAATTGAATGCGAAGAAGCCGAGAGTCATCGTTTAAATTATCATTCCTGGCGAGCCACCGGCGGGCTTATTGTTTATCGCCATAGTGGGGACGTTGGAATGAGGAAAGGAAGGGCCTCGGAGATCATCCCCTGCTTCCCCCTCTTGCTTCCCTGTCTCGTTTGTCAACTGTCCACCGCGATGTGTTCCAATTGTTTTTTTTCCCTTTTGTTTTTTTCTACGAGGGTAGGCGCGCTTTGCGGAAGACCGGAGTCCCCGCGATACCCTGGCCGGAAATTCTGATTAAACAGCACGATGGAATTACGGTTTCATCAGCGTCACACTGATGTTGTGCCGTCGTACTTTGCATAGAAATTTTCGAGAGCGGTGACAACATATGCATAAAATATTAGTATGAAGACGAACGACGTCGATTATGCAGTTACAAATTTCCGACTATATAGTCGAGACGGAACGAGCGTAAGTTTATTTCGCCCTCGTCAATTTATACCACGGCGTTAATATATCGATCAAGATATTGGGGATACACCGTCGGGGTGGCGGCTCGGTCGTCTCACCTTGACGGCGGGAAGAACCACGTCGTCACCGCGAATCGAAACCGAAGAGCACAACTCGCTGCGCGCGGCCGATTCTTATCCGGCTAATAAATAGCCCGGGACGTGACTACAATGTTTCGTGACAAGTTAATCACGTGGCGAAGAACCGATCCACGCGAAAGGGAGAGAGAGAGAGAGAGAGGGAATGAGAGTGACCGCGGGGGCGCGATGGATGAATCCACAGAAACCGCACATATTTATGTAAATGCGCGCGAACCGTCTGTTCGGTGTGTCTGTACACCTCTTCTAACGCTCTTTGTTTTACAAATACGGCACTCACCCGACGCCGTACGTCGTCCACCGCGGCCATCTTTGTTTGTGATGACTCGGCGACTAGCTGCGCCGGCAACCGCGTCGATCATCGGCCCCTGATTGGCATACGATTAACATTAATCATGTGGGCCGTGCCCCGATTCGATACGGAATAACTTTCAGCCGGTGTTACCGTTAATATATTTAAAGTGCACGGGATTACAATATCTCCGGCAATTAGCGCACACGTGAGCAATCTGCATCTCGTTGACAGACGAGGGGATGATGAGAGTATTTACGATCGAAGACATCCGAATCAGAACGAGTTTTCTCAAAACTAAGTATATTTGTTGTTATAAAAATACATAATGTATATAAATTGTTAGATGTGTAAAATGTGTCAACTATATATAATTCGATAATTCCTATAACTTATACAATGAAAAAAGAAACGTGTGATTAGAAAACAATCGCCTGGATCGAATCTATATTCCCCACGCGTTTACATTTCATTCAGCAACATCTCTGTTTTTATACTTGTCTGCTGTGTGTTTATCAATTAGCTAGCGTTACCCATAAGACCGCTTTTTATTAGTCGGAGTCGCGAGCGGGTGACGAGGTCGCTCCGGCGCTTAAAGCTTAAAACTATCCTCTTACTCGATCACACACCCCACCCACGCTGTGCCCCACGTAGATCCCAGGTTATATTTGTATTTCTTGATGCTTCAGCCACACGGCGCGGGGTTGGATTAGCGCAAATGGTAATCCCGTACGCAAAGCGCGGCATTACACGCGGTAGCGATGGTGTGTTTTTACAACGGGGACACGTTAACGCCCCGCGTCACTTGTTTCGTGTTTGCTCGCTCGTTTGATCTTTAAGCGCGCTTCATTTGACGCTTATTTGCCTTGCGAGAGCGGCGCGTGTGCCCCATCTCGCGCGTCTACGTCCGCGAGTCGCAACACGCTGGCCTCTGAGATTTCTCAGCTCGTCTCGTTTGCGAGGGAAAGGGAGCAGCGAAAGAGGAAAAGTCGGAGGGACCGACTTCGATTATTAACGACTACGACCTGCTCTCTGTGCTCCGCAAGTCGAGCGTGTTCGACTTTGACGTGTTTCAACATTTTATTCTTCTAATGCGCACTTGAAGATATTAAACAAAAGTTTAATTCTATATACGAAAGAATTCGCGAAAGTCTGTAGAATGACTTACGAACTGTAGAAATCGAGGCGTATATAGTGCAGTGTGCAACATTTCATATGCGTCCCGATATTTCTCGCACCACCATATGGCCTCGTTGAATAAGCTCCCTTTAATTTGATGAAGTGCTAAGATGTTCGGCACTGCGCACCGCTGCCATTCTCGTCGATCCAGCTATCGAGAGATTACCGTGTTTCCTTGCGCCACGTAATGCTCGAAGTGCGCCATTCAATTTTTGGCGAGACACCTGGTCGCGAAGGAAACTGGTGCCATAGTCATCTCAAGTCTATGTATATGTGTACATTTGTTGTACGTTCACGCGCGTGTGCGCGCGCGCGTGAGTGACGATTAATTCTTCCGTAACTCGCCGCCGTCAGGACGCGTGGATGTGAAAAATTTCGGACGGCCGGTAATGAGGCGCGTTCACAAAAGGGCCGCGTTCACGTCGGACGGCCACTGTCATTTGTTCTTGGATCCACGGTCATTTATCTGAACGCGGGCCCTGGGCTCAGCTTTTGTTGCACATCGTCAAAACAGCATCGCCCAGCATTAACGACTCTCGTCCCTCGTGCGCCACCCTCTATATGGACAGGGTGGTGGCTCGGCATCACCGCGTCGACTTCTAATGATATGTTCTTTGACAAATTTGGAGCTGATAGACAGCCACGTTGCGTGATTCCCGCAATAATAGTCGTTCGCTTATCGAAATTGTCTTGGGAACGACGCGTCGATGTATCAGTGAAGGATTATCGTAACAGGAACATCGGTGGGCTTATCGTTTATTCAGCTGATTATCTATCGACCTTATCCTGAAAAAAACGTTACGAAAATGAACAATACGTAATCTCTGTAGTCATCATAGCCGACTCATGTTTTGACACGTCGATCGAAAATGATCGAGGTGCGTTACTCCGAGCGAAATCGCGAGATATTCGGGAAATGTTAGCGCTTAAAGGCCATCGAGATAGGTTAACATATGTAGCTTTGTGTAATCTATTAAGTGTTACGTGCGTATTGATTGCACATATTAGCGGCATGTTATCGATAACATTGTTACGTGTCATTAAAAATTTACACAGTCAACATGCGTGTGCGCATGTGTGTTACGTACACGTGTCTGCCTTCGGTTATCTAGAATTAACAGTCCGCGCAAATAGGAATATATTAATCGCGCTTATTTATTAATATGGAATTACGCGAAATTATATCGTCGTAACTCATTCCGCGTAGTGATTTGTGTAGTATCTAATGCATGATAATTATCGACCGTAGTTCTCCGCGCAATAAAAAATACACTGTGAGAGTCGTTAAGAATTCAGATTATGTATCGCGACTTCTGATCACCGTTTACAGGTATCCATGACAGTCGGTATATTAATCAAACTATTTTTCTATTAAAAGAGAGAGCAGGATATATATCGGGGCTCAGCTCGCTGTTACACTTCCCGATGTTTTGAACGGGATACGGACTATGGCTGATTATTATCTGCGTAACTAGATTTTAAACCAGTTTGCCATTAGCGACGATCATCTGTCCCGGCAGCCTTGAATACACATATTTCTCAGTATTTATAAGGACTGAAATAGATAAGCTGTCAATTACAAAGTCTAGCGATCGTATACTGAATACTTCATTTCATCGCGTGGCAATTTAATCGAACAGTGTTTTATATTTAAAATCGTTCTAATTAGTTATATAATACCTTTAATTAATAGTACATAAATAACGTACGGAATTATAAGAAAAATGGTCGTGAGCTGATAAATGTGAGAAATTAAGAAATAAATTAGGTAATTTTTCTTATCAAAAAAGATAAAAATAAATTTTTTTTCTTGCGTTAACACATTTTTACATCTAACAATAAGTATGAATAATAAGAGAAATAGGATCGTAACGATATACAATCAATTAGAATCAAAAGCCATCCGATCCAAGCTTAGGTCTTTGACAGCCTTATATTAGTTACTGGTATACATATATGTCTATATATATATACATGTAATTTTTCCAACATATAATTTTCCATTTTAATAAGTATGAAATATATAAAATGTACACTTTTTTTTACAATGATGCTGAATTGTAAGATCCAACTGAATTGAGAATCCCTGAATATATCGCGTCGGGATATTCAAGTATAATCGATGATTTTCGGTTGACAATCGCAGTGGCACCACCCACCGAGATTGCCGCGGGTACTATTAGCATCTCAAGACAATTGACCGCCGCGGGTCACGACAGTGCGAGAAACCCGCTGAATTTATCGTAATTTTATGTATGGCACAATCAGCGGGCTCGGTGGCGGATAAAAAGGAAGGCGAAGCGGCAATGATTTACTGCCCTTTAAGAACGCTACCATAGAGGCGATACTGGACCACAGCGGTGGAGGTTACGCATTTTCGACGCAGCGCATTGAAAGCGATACCTCGGGATGCATTCTTAAAACAGACATCAGAGGCGCGGTGGAAAGGCTTACGAAACCGGTTTTGTATTTAGTCCAGCGATGCGTTTTTGATGACTCATATTAATTTGTTATTTATAACAGCACGAAGTATGATTATCATGGCGGTATACGTCGATAGAGTCTAAACTTTATAATCGCACGCGGAGCAAGTGCGAGACCCTATATTCCTCAATTTCCGAGTCGACCACGTAATAATTGCCGTTTTAGTCGCGAACTGATAAAGTTAATAAGCGACGACACCGCACAGCGGCGCGTTGGTATGATTAACCGTTGTTATCCGCGCGAGATGTGTGTACTTTGGAGCAAATGGAAACTCGACGGGTGTTATTAAGACATTGATCGTCGGAACGATTATAGCTACCTAACTTTCACACGTACTCTCGACAGCCCGCGGCGAGCGAGCGCGACGCGACGCCGCGACCGCGATGAGCGAATTAGGTGCCTTAAAGAGCGCTGATTGCCTCACCGTGAGATCGATGCGAGATTTTCTAAGACCATTACTGCAGCGCGCGGTGTACATCACGGTACGGCGTCGAAGGCTTTGTTTTTGTGGGGGCAAGCAAGATGAATGACGAGAGGATTAATCGCCCCGACCGAGGCGGGGACGGCAGAAACCGCCGCGGCTCTAAAACCGTAAGCGTTGCCTCGCGAGCATGTAACCGGTAATCGGTTGCGCACGTAGTTAAGTAATTTATGCGTCATGCAATCACGGATCTGCTACGGATTGAGTACGGCGGCGGTGAAAAAAAAAACGCGGAGCTTGATCTACGAGATTTACTGCCTCTCGTGCTCGGTTTGGTGCTGAAGAGATGAAAGCTCTCTCTCGCTCTCTCTTTCTCTTTCTCTCTCGACGAACACAGAAGCGAGTGGGCACTCTTGCTAGCCTCGAAAACTATTTTCTCGTTATATGTAGAACAGAAGAACGTGTCCACATTCCAATCGCGTTAAAATTTAAATAAAATGTATCGACAAGTTCTCTAGGTGATCCATAGTCAATTTAAAAAAAAATTAAATTACGGAAAGGACTTGGTGAACTCTGAATTGAAGGTAATGGCGAGTTGGGGACGTGAGGTGTAGACAATGCGAAAGACTTCATATGCATATATCCGTCCCTGAACGGGGATCAGCTGGTGACTTTACCTAACGATCGGAAACGATCTCGCGGCTCTTATGACTCGACTCGACGGCTGGTTGGTGTGCGCGGTGCAAAGACCCGGCATACTTTGTAACCTCATATACCGTGGCTAATTGACACGCGAGGCGTAGGGTATCGCGTCGTGCAGGCGACGATAATCTGGGAAACACTCACAGTCCCCGCATTATACTTTATAATGGTGCCGGTGGTCGGGCGAAAAAAAAAACTCGAATGAGGAATCGACGCCGACATTCAATTTTCTTGCTGGATTGATGGCGCGGTCGACGAGGAGGAGGTGAGAGACGAAGGCACCGCGGAGGGAGGCGAGGGAGAGACGCCGCGCCGTCGACCGGCGGAAAAAGTCGTCCTGGTGGGTTGTAACCACCTTCCCTCGGAACTCTTTTATGCCACGCGAGCTGAACGATCGGCTCTTAATGAAGACGTATTATGTTGTTGTCGAGGACGTATCATTTAATGCACAAGCTGTTAATTCGCTATTTTGCAACCCGTTTTGCCGTATGCTACACTCCGAGCATTTTTTATTCCAATAATGTGCGCGCGTGATCGCGAATGAATTGTTTTTGCACTTGCAGAAGTTGGTTACGATCAGTGTCAATGTTAAACGTACAATAATATTATACGCGAAAGAATCATCGCGTTACGCAAAGTCGCACGCTGAATTATCGAATCATCGAGTATATTACCGAGTAATATTTTTTTCTTCCTCGCGATTGTCGTGGACGGAATTCCCATCTCGGGAATTTCTTCGCGCGTCATTCGTCACGTTGGCGATAACGCGGTTTCTCGTAAAAATTCTTAAATCGTGTTCGGAGTTCGGGAAACAACTGTCATGAGTTATATCACGCGAGCGTCAAGAATTTCAGAGTTGATACGTCGTTTTTAGCAGATGGGAGAGAGAGAGAGAAAGAGAGAGCGAGAGGTCCCCAAGGCGGGACGAATGAGATATGTGGTAGGCGGGAAAAAAACAAAGCGCTCTTGGAGGACCACCGTGGAATCGAGTGTTACTTGTCTTCGCCGCCGCATCGAGCGTCCCCGCGGGCGCACTTGGAGCGCGCCGGCCGAGGGGGGGCGAAACGGTCAAATCGATACAGTGTTTTGTTTTAAGTGACGCTAAAAGGGTCTGACGAGACAAAACATCGGGGACACCCCCGTCGCGTCGACGGTGAAATTTCCGTGGCGCGCCATCTTGCCGTTTGCCCGCTATCTCCGCGGGGTGTTTGCGCTTAGACAAATTGCATTGAACCCTCGTTTCTTGCGTCAGCGGAAACGCAACACTAAACGTAAACGCGTGTTTCCCGAAAGAGACAATTATGACTGCGATTATCGTTCGAGAATTTGTATTAGATTAATGAAATTAATGAAATTAATGAAATTTACGTGGGATTTTGCAAACATACGAGAACGAGCCCGTAACAGGCGATATAAAAGACCAATTAAAATCAACAGCATTTATGTAACGGTTACAATTTTCACGAAGGAAAGAAAAAAAACGAGTCGCAACCACGCTTGAACGTCGTACAATATTTTCCAAACGAGCGGCCGTCATTTGGAAAACACAAAGTACCAACAGCGGTCTCTCTGTTAATAAATATGCGCGGTTTTGCGAAGCGCTCACCGCGGAGACTCGTATACGGCGTGTCACTCCGCGCCGCTCCGCGTTTCCTCCCCGGGCAACCGAGCGGACGCATTACATCGTTGATAAGTTTTTTCAATTCGCGAACGTTAAAAAACAAACGCGTTGCCTTCGGTGCCGGTTGGTCGCGCGCGCGGTCGATCAAAGCGCCTGCATTGTGACGAGAAACACGAATTCCTGGTCTGGAAACGAGTGTTTTAACAACGCCAACTCCCCCTCTGTCTCCCTGCACCCCACCGTCCGTGTCGCTCACCCCCCTCGGTGCCCGGGCACGGCTCTCAAAATCTATTTTCATCGGCGGACAGATGTAACTTCGCTCTCTCGTGGCAGCGACGCGTACATCGATCGTCAGATGTCTCTCGCCCACCTCCCCTGCATACGCTCTCTCTTCAATCTGCAGTCAATTGTTTCCAGCTAAACTGTTTGCCTTTCAGTCGGCACCCTTTTGCCGCGCAGCACCGTCTATTTGCCCCGTTAAATGCGGCGCGCTTTCGAGACGCACCGAATTTTCGACGCGAGATGTCGAGACGTCGTGCCGTCGGTGGAGACGTGGCGGAGAAGGGGGTGAAAAGGGTGGCGAAGGAGCCCCACTCGGCTCGGGCACGATGTAACGATCCGATTATTGATATCGCGATTAGGTATCGGATAGTAGAAACGCTTAGTTTCCGGCGCAGCATCCGCGTGACTGAATAACGACAGTCTATATTTCATGTAATATTACCATTTGTAGGAGAGCAACGTGGACCGTTTGCAATACGGGTAGACGTAATATTCTCAATCAGCAAGATGATTCGTCTCTCTAATATTAAAAAACTGCCTATCCTTTCGGCCTCGGCCGTCGCCAAGACGATTAGGTTGTCGCGCGGGATTCGATTACGACCGGATCTCGTTCCGGCGAGTTTACTTTTATTTTTGCGCCATCGAGTACGCGCCTCTCTCTCTCTTTCTTTGGTCGCAATCACGGACACGATGAAATTAAGACGCCACCGCGTCTTATAGGTTTTCAATTCGAAAACAATTAATCACCACCGCCTCCCGCGCGCCCGTGCCTTATCCGGTAACGGCTTAATTATAAAACAATCATACTCGGTCGGGGTACCGGTACGCGTAAAAGGCGATCGAGCGCCCTCCGTGGAATATGTGCTAAATCATCTGCAGGTCGTTTGTTAGCAGGTATCGGGCCCTTTTTCCTGGTATAACTACCCGCCGTGAGTGCACAAAATGAGAGACGATACCTTCGACGATACACCGGTAATCTGCCCTCGTCTTTCTTCCGATCCATTTCAACGATCCTATAAAGTCACCAGACGTGTTTTCTAAGTGAATAAATCGCGAGAATTTTATCGATTTTTGATTGTTATAGGATTTTTTATCTTAAATACATAAAATACATGTCATAAAGAATTTCATGGCAGCGATAGTTCTATCTACGATAGGATTAATATTATAATATTATTTGTTGCTAAAATTATTTTAGATATCTAAAGTCTATTATAAGATATCGAGATTAGAACGTGTGTCATAGATGCAGAATTATTTCAGGCTTTATTGCTGCTCCCTGATGTTCTCGTGAAAGCGATTTATTTTATGTTCTCGTACAATGACTCTTTCAATCGGCTTAAAAAGTGGCGATCCTGCACGAAAGTGAACGAAAGGCGGGACGCAGTTTGTCGGGGAGCATCGAAAAATATCGGCCGATCCGGTGATGCGTTCTTCCCAAAGGTGGCCCGATGATCAGGACGATCGATATCTCCTGTCAATCTCCTTCTTTCATTTCTTTTACCCCAAAAACCTCCTCCCTCCCCCGTTCGTCGCGCCCGCTTCGTCGTGGCTTCATTCATGCTCGAGGAATTCCTTCTGTTTACGAGTTCCCGAAGATCGCGGGCCTCCCTGGCCGCTAACCGTCTCGTGGTCAGATTGTCAGTCGCTTAATTAACCGTGAAACGAGCGTGGGGTAGCCGGACACCATAGACGGGACCGCAGGATGGTAGGACATTCGATACACCCTCCGAACTCTCGCGCAAGAGCAACCTTGCTGGAAGAACGTTGGGCGAGAGAGAAAGAGAGGCGGAATAAGAGGGAATGAGTGAGAGTGAAGCAGGGTCGTTGGTTCTCTATGAAGTAGTCCTTGGAAAACATGGTAGGTAGATACGTACCTGGCTTTAACTAGGTAACCGGACACCCCGATCGCAGGCCGATGGAATTCTATATCGCACAGGTGGTAGTGGCTACGCACGAAAGTGCCTCCAGTGACAAAACGAATGTTCTCCTATCTTACCGCTGGAACGAATCACGCGGGAACGACATACTTCTGCGCGCGTATATACCGGAACATTGTTCGATTAATTATTTCTAGAACCAGATCCATCCCTCCCGGCAAAGGAAACACTCGATTTATATGTGCGTTAATTTAAGATCTCTATCTCGCGTATTACTAATACGTATCGATGCTTTATCCAGTTAAAATGTTATATGTTCGGTATAAAACTGAACGAAGTAATTAACTGGTATCGGTCACGTTTAACCAGTGCAATTATCTCTTCGACGTCGCGAGATATCCCTTGAAAGTTACGAGTGGTAACTCACGAACGGTCACTAAAAATCCGCATTGTGCGAGAATAGCGGTTATATCAACGACTATTAATTGAACCGTAATTCCATTTGATGCATATCGACAATTCGCGCATTCGATTTGTGCATTTTGCGTTACGCGCGCTCGTCGTAGCGGCGCCGATCCTCATGTGCGTTTATTAGATTATTAAGGATCGAGCAGGTGGCGCGTAAAGGAGACGAATCGTGGCGCGAATCAGGCTCGCGTAGATCAATCTCGGATGTTGAAGTCTGCGGGTGATAAATCTCGTGGAGGTCGATACGTGCGCGCGCGCGCGCACGCGTGTGTATCTCGATATCGTTAATTATCCGTCAGGGCCGCGTTGTTACGGGACGCGTGTAATGAGCGGTGTCAGGTGATCGAGGCTTCGTTTGAGAGCGTATCGGTTGGCGCCGAGGTCACGCCAGCGTGAGCCATCTTCGCGCGTCGACACCTTCCTGAGAACGCGCATCGCGGGCATTGTAATCACCGCGTGTGATGTATCACGCTACATTAGACGTCCGCGCCGACGGTATCGTGGTTCTTTTTCTCGTGGTCCATGCCGCGAGCATGTACCGAGGGTACTCTAGATCGACAGCCGACAGTGAAATATGCGCGACGGCCGAGATGAAATTTTCACGACAGACTCCATTTCGTCTCGCACGCAAAACGCATTCTCATTCGCGTTATCGAGTTTCTTTTTCGCACAGCGACACAATGAATCTTTATTGTCGTTGCGCGATTGAAACTCGATCGAACGGACGTTACTCTTGCGGGATTTTAATTCGGAGTTTAATTAGATCGGAAACGTTTAATGCGAGTTTGATCTCGATTCAGATCAAATCTAACGGTAGCACGCGTAATAATAGCCAACATCGTTGTGAGAGAAGCTGCAGATGCGGCGCGATGTTTAGCGCCTGTGAATCGGAAAGACACGCAACCGCGCATTAACTCGGCACCGCGAGAAGGAAAGGGCGCTCACGATGGCATCTCATTGCTATATTTCATTGCCGGGTCCGGGAACAAAGCGTGGCAAGAGGGGTATCGGTTACCTCATGAGCCCCTATGAAAAGAGTACTCCACGAGTACTCTTTTCAACGCCTTCAACAATCCCTCCTCCCTGACGGAAACCCCCTTTTCTTTCTTTTCTCTTTCTCTTTCTCTCTCTTTCTCTCGCATCTTCGGCCGCACCACCTCCTTCTCGTTCCTCCCTCTTTCCTCCTGAGTTCCTCGCCCCGGCAGTCCGCCTTGGCGCGATCCTTCTTTTCAGCGCGCATAATACGCTCCTTTAGCCCCCTAATGAGCGGCAATTACTGTGTCTCTACGACTAACGATCAGTGACGATCGATGATCCCTCTCTCGCGCGGAGGGCCCCCGCGTGCACGCCCTCCGTGAACCGGCGACCATTTGTTCGGGAACGAAACAAAGCCGGGCCGGTAACGCGAGATAACACTTCGTCGGTGGAGGGATCGATGAAGTTGCAGCGCAGCACCTCTCTCTCTCTCCCTCCTTCCTCCCTCCCTCCCCGTCCCTCTTTCTCTCTGCTGCTCGCACGCGTGTTCCATGCGTGGAAAGTCGTTCCTGTGTGTTCGTTGAAGAGGCGCTCCAAGCCAGCAGAATATTAATGAAATGACGATTGATGCCAGCTAACCTCTATGTGTCTGCAATTACTCGTTAAATAGGAGGATGATTATTAGTAGGTAAGTCTTAAGACGTCTGACACTTAACGGCTGTACTTATTGGTACTCGTGGTATACGGACAGTGGGCTGGCTTCGACCGAACACGTCGTACGAGTGTACTATCAAGTTTTATAAATATGGCATGATCCATGAGAAAAACGGCTCTTTGTATCGCACATCTGTCCGCGTGACATAGAATATTTCTACTCGATCTTATTGTTCTATCCAATCCTCTCATTAAAAGACAACGTGTACGCTTCTTCGTGTTGTAATTCACGATCGTTAGGCCGAGGGATTGCGACGCCGAGAACATATTGCTACACTCGACCGTAATTATGGCAAACTCATTTTGCCAGCCGAAGCATGAATGAGCATTCTCGATGAATGATCTCGCATTTACACGTTCAAGGCTGATCGAATTGTACCAACGAGACAATGGCTGGTTTCCGATTCATCCGAATGCAAATAATAATGTTTTGTTCGAATTCGAAATTCGCTTTCGTTCGTATACTGTCCGATCAGCCACGCGAGCGTGATAAATCTCGATCGCTGGTCCAGAATTACAGCGCTCGCGTTTACGAGAGCGTCGATCGATCGTGTCCCCCCCTCGCCTCCCGAACGTTCAGATTAACAGCCGTGGTGAAACGACAAAAATCTCGCGACGAAAACAAAATTTCATCGGAAATCGTCGGGCGAATCCGACGATTCTATTCGCGTATAATGTTATTTTCGTGTTTTCGTCGAATGATCGTATTCCTCAAATATAGATCTGCGTCACGTGAGCGGGCGTGATGAGAACGCCGCGTGTCACGCCGTTGCCAATCTCGCTCTCGCTGGAAGCGAACAAAAGATCGGTCGGCAACCGGGAGCCTTGACTGCCGAGTCGTGGCGAGGATACGGGGATCGGGCACACCAAAACGTAGGTGTGTCTGTGCGAACTGCGGAAAGACGTGCCGGACGCACGTCACCGGACGATTCCACGTACAAATCGATATCATCGTACGAATTAGTAGCTTGCGGTCCAATATCTCGCCCTAATATTTCGCCCCTAACTCCCCCGTCGGGCCACGTACACACTACACACACATTTCCGTAGCGAGTAGGTGCCCCCCTTTCTCCGCACTCGCACGTTCCGGGGGAACCCCCACGGTGACGGCGTGAAAACAGGCATCCGCACGCTGCCGGGCCCACTCACGGGCTCGTGAAACAAAAAGCGATCCCGGCGGAAACAAGTGACAGCTGGCCCGCGCACGTCAATTACCTATTTGTAACCTCTCGCCCCTTGCCATTTCGTTTTCCTAGGAGCCGCGTCTTGCGAACGCGTCTAATTATTTGCCGATGGACAGCCCGGGCGAGGCTGGTTCCTTTGAGAACTCGTCAGACTTCGGGACGGAAACGTTCGTCGCAGGCGAGCCTTTATTAGCGAAATATAGATTAGTCGTGCCGCGCATTAAAGCGGATTGATAACAACTTAAATTAACTAACGCCGAATTGAACGCGCGGCATTTTGAATTTGGAACGCGGCGCGTGCCAGTAAACACGTTACGAGTATAAGCGTGACGTCTATTATGCATATCTCCGTCCTTCGAATTAATCAGCGTCGAGTTCTAGACCTGCGGTCTTCGCTCCGTGCGCGCGCGAGAACTCGGAGTGTACGCCGAGCAATTTTACCGAGCACTTAATTACGCCCCGACACTCTCCGTGTCCTTATTAAATCCGCGTTTCCTCTCCCCCCCGTCCCCTCTTCCTCCTCTTTCACCTCGCACTTTTCTGCGATCGTATTCGCGAGATCGCGAACGCGGAATGCCCCGGTGCCGTCGCGCCCGGCCGCCAGCCGCCATCAATCACGTTACCTCGTAACAACCCCTTGACAAAAAGCTGCCACGCGAATTGCGCGGCCACCCCGAGGGGCGATACGTGGTAGTAATACCCGAGTTCTTTTTCATCGCTTCCTGAATATCGCTCAGAATGTCGAAATACGGAATCATTAGTAACCGCCGATCCTGTGCCGCGATTCCGCTCGCCGCGCCGCCGTCTCGCTCCTCGCCACCATTCCTCCTCGAGCCGGCCCCGCTCTCTGCCCCAGCAATCTATCACGAAGGGCTCGTGCGAGCAGGTGTCATGGCAGTCTGGCCGCTAATGATCCTGGACATCCAACGTGGAATTAATCATTGCCTTTGTCTCTACTGCTTTTTGCCCGCTACGCGGCCCGCTTGCCGCGGCTTTTTGGCGGTTCTCTCTCTCGACGAATCGCGTGCTCGCCGCTCTTCGGTCATTATCGTCGTTAATTCGCCAACCAATGCTCCTCGGCTCCGACGTTTCTCAATGACGAACGTTGCTTTTCGGGAGGATCGTCATCGATTCGATCGCTAACGACACCCACAGAGCGACCGCGCCGTCAGGATAATTAATTGATTACACGAAATCATTTTTTAATGTTCGTCCGCCCCCGTAACGCGGCTCGCACTCTGACGCGTGTTAATTCTTTAATACGTTCCGTATCCACTCCGCGTCGAATCGTGGTAATATTAAATTTATGCGTAACGTAACTTCGAAACTGACAGCGACCTAATAGACAGTGTTGGTGGCCTTAATGTTCCCCGTCTGAGATCCAAAGGTTAAGTTGATTTAATAAGAGTCTCGAATGGCGGAGGCAGCATTATTTATAGGTTCGCCTTTTGCCGCAGCGACCACGGGAAGTCGAACGGTCCGCGAGAGGCGACCGCGCGCGCTTGTGAGTTGTGTGGGGGGATTACAATTTTTCTCTCCCGCGAAAATATTCCGCGCTGCAATTTTCTCACGCCGCGCCGGCGCTTCCCGAAACGGGAGTTCCGCCTGATTCGTCGTCGTACATCTGTCGTCCATCTGCGGGCGGACATTCCCGAAGACCCGCGCGGCCGCGGGACATTTTTCGCGGTGGAAGATTGCGCAACGCGATGACATCCGCGTCTTCCTCCATATTCCTTTCTCGTTTAAGGTCATCAAGATAACGGCGGTACCGTCACTGAGTGACACTTGACCGTGACTCGAAGAAGAAGGTACCGGAAGGCATGTAGTAATGATTCGAAAGGACGTGCATCTCGCATACTGGGGAGACTTCACGCGACCATAAATCCTGCCGCCATCTTTTCTGGACGCTGATTTAAGTTTTATGCAAAAATCCTCGCTCTTCCTCCATCAGGTGCCTACAAGAAATTATTTCCCGAGGCGACACGTTGTTTAACCAAACATAAATCCCCATGATAGAACGAATGGATAAATCTTTACGGTAATATTTTCTTTCTCTCTCTCTCTCTCTCTCTCTCGAGAGAGAGAGAGAGATGCATACTTAATTTTCCGAGCTCTCTGAAAGAAGGATATGCGTAGATGTAAATAATATTTTATTTTAAAAGTGAATCGTGCAAGCAGCAAGAGAAAGCGAATAATGATGTGATTCATGGCATCGCATCGCTACAGAGTAGAAATCTCGTTAAACAAAAGAACGCGCGTGTATGGAAGCGTATCCCTTCCACCGTTCGTAGTCATTCGAATAAAAAAGAACAAAAAAAAAAGAGCGCAGTCGGGGTCTCGCTGTTCACAAAGGAAGGAAGTAACCGGCATCGCGAATCCTGATGGAAGAGAACAGGTCCAGAGGGGTTGGGGTGGAGGGAGGGAGGGAGTGATAGTGGTGTAGCGACGGGAGGTGGCAACGCAGACGGGATTCTGCGTGGAAACGCAAACAGCGCGGGTCTCTAATACACCGGGGACTTTATCAAAATCTGATAACTTCAGAGGCGAAGGCAACGGCGAAAGAGAAGAGCCGGGAACACGCTCGAGCTAAGCCACCCCCGAAAAGCCGGCAACGCGGAGGGTTGCCGAGGTGGTTATATTCCTTCGCTCTCCCCTCTCGTACCCCGCCTGGCCGTAGACGCCCCTTAGGAAGCCTCGAGTTTCGCGCTCAGGCTGCGCTCCGAGTTCCCTTGGACGTAACGCGAACCGGTACGTCTGTATTCGCGCGAGGATTTCTGCGCGTATGCGAATTCCCGATTTCGAACGTGTTTACAAGTTCCTGCGTAAATCCCCGCGTTTACATAATTAATAGCAACGCGGTTCTACCGCGAATGTACCGAAATGGATAATGAGATTTGCAACGTGAGCCTGATAAAGGATAGCTGAACAATTGAAAGAGTCACACTTCCAAGACGTTGACGCGAAAACGCATCCTTCAAACGGCGATTATTCCTCAATCAGCGTCAGTTGGGTAATTGATTGTACCGGATGTGTCGCTGTCTCCTCCGACCTCTACCTTCACTATCCGTGTTTTACCGCAAAACGCGACGAACGTGCTCACCCCGCCGCGCCGGGTGGAGCGGCACCAGCGGGAACGTACCCGTTCCATTCTCTCTCTCTCTCTCTCTCTCTCTCTCTCTCTCTCTCGTCCCCGTAATATATAGCTCTTACATACACCCACACACGAATACTTTCACACACGTAATCGTGCCGGCCTGGCATCCACACAGACGCCCGAGTAGCTACGTGCGAGCGCGGAGATTGCTCCGGGGCTTTCGGGGTTGAGCATATTGAATAACTCGCTCGCTGGACCGCGAAAATATACCGCGAGGCTGGCAGTATGCGGATCGACGTTTCTGAAAGGACCTTCCAGGATCCTCGGGGCGGGCACCGTATCCTGTCTACGTGTCTACCTAACCCACCCCAGGTCAGGACGACAACGACGACAACGACGACGGCGACGACGATGACGACAAATACGCGGCATAGTAGATTCGCCCCGGCTTTACCCTCATGTGTCAGAACTGAAAATGCACCACGGAGGGAATTTCGTTATGACGGGAGCTGCTACGTTCTTCGCGGGCGCCGACACGTGACGAAAATGAAACATTTGGGACGCGCATCTTGAGGACGCCCTTGCATCTCGCTCTCTCGCCCCGACACGCGGCACAAATGACTTGGATGGTAATAATCCCGGAAGCGCGTCTAAATTGCCGATTACTTTGACGTAAATTGACGTAAGGTAAAACGCTGAAACGATCGGAAATATTTTATATACCAATTTTTGTTTTGCCATATATGCCAATTGAAATATAAAAACGGCATGGAAATTGCGTGAAATTTTTAGTATGGAATGTACTTATTTACTGGGATTTTACAGTCTGATCGTT
Organism: Temnothorax curvispinosus; assembly: GCF_003070985.1. Lineage (NCBI taxonomy): Eukaryota > Metazoa > Arthropoda > Insecta > Hymenoptera > Formicidae > Temnothorax > Temnothorax curvispinosus. The sequence goes on from NW_020221295.1 coordinate 768,791, forward strand.
GGCGGATTTTATCAATCGGGAATTAAGCTCTTTACAATGCGCGCAGGATGCCTTCCTCTCGTCGATGTTGTTCAGAATTCATAATTCGCGAATAAAAAGGGAATTGCCTAAAAGAGTGGAAAGTACGGCTGATAGATGGAAAAATGATAAAAAAAGCCACTATTTTTTTGTGGATTACATTATTCAGCGTTTCGGAACTAACAACGATTGTAACAAACTGCGTTATCCAGTGATGCAAAATATCTCTTATGAATTTTTTAATGGTATGCTTTTTTTCCGCGTCGCGGCTAATGAACGCTACCTGTACTCGGTGACCGAGTTATTAAATATTGGAAGCACGTAACAAAAAGGGCAAAAAGCCATTTTCGATATAAATATGAATTGGACGCGGAGAAAAATTACGGGGAAAAGTCCTCCATATAATGCCGGATATAATTGAATAAAGCGTATAAATTTGTCGAAAAATTATCCAAAATAAAAATTATCACAGTTCGGTTTTCGCGCGTCTGCGCGCGGACACGATATTAATTCTGCATAATAGAAATATTATAAATAAGTAATTATGCTATATTTGCGTAATTACCTATTTACGATATTTCTCCATGATATGGTTAGTAATTAGTAATTGTAAATACGGTATTGTCTGCAGTAACAAATAATGGTATAAATGCGAACCAAGAATAATGCGACGTTTCGAGCAAAGTGACACCAGTGTTATAACAATGATAATCTCCATTTCTCAAATATTGTGAAACAATGGCATATTCCGCGCATATAGGCGGATTCCGCGTCGAATTCCGCACGCAGGTCGATGTTTCTGAAAGGAGATGCGGGATCCCTCGAAAGGCTTTCTATCTCCCTATGTCTATCTAGATGTACACAACCGAGGACTCTCCGTCCCGAGATTCGATGGATTACGTGCAGGAAAATGTGGCTCGGGGCCAGACGCGGAATGTCATTACGTCGGGTAACGATAGGTACGTCGCAGCCATTGTTGGATAGCTTCAGTGGAATATAGAGCCGCGAGATCGTGAGACTGACATAAGCGATTTTTTCCTGTTTTTCTTTTTTTTTTAACCTCTTTGTATTGTTTAAGTAACGACGGTAGAATAGCACGCTGAATATTGCCGTCACGTAAAGTTCAGCTTCCTTGAGCAAAACGCCTTTTGCTTCGTTGTTCTAACGATACTTAATAATTTTCTGAGTATTCGAACATCGTTCCTTTGGTTGATCGAATCAAATTAACATCCCTATGACGTTTTCAAGAAAATTGTTGTTTACATTTCGTAATCGCTTGATGTACACGTAAATGTTCTCGGGAATTATTTCACAAATTTGCGTAAAATAACGTTGCCTTTCGATCACGCTATGTATATATGTGTGAAATATGCGTATAGCAGCATTTCTAGCGACGCGATTCATCATCACGCACAAAGAAATTCTGGCACAGTTTTCATTCGATCTTATCGCGTTGCATAATTTGAAAGAATTATGCAATATTATGTTCCGCTTAATAAATCTTGTGTTACGCATATTTTCTCGCGACGGCAAAGCAACAACCGAACACGAGAACACGATCTGTTTTACCGTCAATGACGCAACATGCGGCTGTATACGGCGATTATGTGGCAGAGTTATATAAACATTTTTCTTGTATTTTTTATGAACGCGTGATCGCTGTACGACGATTTAGAGACAATACACGCTCCAAACGTATAATCTTACCCGCTGCGCGAGCTCATCAAGATCAATTAGAGCAGTATGGTCGAGCCATCGTCGACCGTTAACGATATATCAATTACAGCGTTAGACGTAGATAATGACTATTAATGACTTCATTCAGAGCGCAATAATTATACGATATACCGTACGCATGGGGACAGATCTAGGTCGACGCTATTTTCCACGGGAGAATGGCAGTTTTATCATGCTTGGGTTATATATGTATAGCGAAACATTCATCCTGATTTACGATTGAAATAACGCACCAGCGCGAAATGAATTAGCACTTTAATCCGCCAGAATGTTGCGTGTCACTTGCAGGACCGTGCTCCGTTATCGATATGAGGGACTCGATGCGTACTTAACGCGTCAAACACGATTCTTCACTGCTGAGCAGTCGAAGGATACAAATTGATTCTTGTGTAACAAAAAAGTATCAAGAGTGGCGGCTTTAATTATTTTTAGTTATGGATATATCGAGAATTTTTAAATCATTTCGTTCGTTACATATATCTAAATGCTTTTTGCATATTACATCGGTTCTTAATTCCATATAGAAAGGCACAGGTGTTTTGCTTCTTTGACCTAAAAGCCATCTAATCAACTTTCAGCGTCATTTAGATGCGGTACATTAGATAAATACCTTTTTCCCGAGGTAGAATCAAAGGTGCGATGTGCGTTCGGTAACGTCGCGCATGCAAGGTCGCGTGTTCGAGATGTGGAAAGTTGCCCGGGATTCCCGGGAAGCAATAGCGAAAATGTTCGGGTAGGTCTACCCAGAACTCATAAATCACATTGGGAGTAACATCCGGTTCACGCGTCGAGACCACTTGAGGTTTCCTAACGAGAGGGAAGGAAGAGGAGCAAGCTCATGGCATAGAAAACCCACCTCGAGTTTCCCTTTTATAGGCAAATAATGGCGGCGTTGGGCGATAAATAGCCGAACAATACGGCCGGCAGACCGTTACCTGCCCGCGACGGAGCCGCTCGTGTCGAATCGAATTGAAATGACAGGTGGTAATTCCCAACGAAAACTCTACTTCCGTTTTTCTTCCCGTCTGCATTTTGTCGATGATCCCCTAATAACGACTCAGCCGTGATTCGACGGTGAAGGAATTCATTCCTTTCATAACCCTTATATTATTCGAACGCATCATTTTTTCTATTTTGTGACATTAACGACATTTTGTAACACGATCCGTCGGGCGTTAAATGTCCTCATTAAACATCATCTTTCACCATAGAATTGAAATCGATCGCAGAATCGAAGAAAAAATACCCGAATATAGAAAATAAATCAGAATATATAGCCAGATTTTTAACAGGTCAATAACCAAATTCCTGACCAGTTGTTGGCCAGAGTTACTCGCTACATTTTGGTTTATTTCTACTCGGGTATTTAGATTAGAATAGATATTACTACGTACACAATATATAAGCCTAGTAACGATCACATAAATTGTTTCGAGATTTATTTTAGAAATATAATTAATCAAAGAATACGGTATTCGATAACAAGAGACAAAAATATATATACATATATCCATATGATATCCCCTTCATTTTCCTGCATAAAGACGGAGAGAGCAAGAATCTGAGACAGATTCAAATGTTATTTTAAAGCTATCCTGGACTTCGAGTATATCACTGTATAGAGAGATAGAAAGAGAGAGGGGGAGGGGAAGAGAGAAAACGAGAGCGAGAGAGCGAGAGCGAGAGCGCTATGTCAAAACACAATTTGAAAGACGTAATTCGAAAATCGTCGTTCGCCCGACGGCAGCGACCCTCCGTCGGACGTCAAAATGAAATTATGCGACCCTCCACAACGGGGACCTTGGGGCAGGCACAAAGGCTCGTTTGCCGAGGACACAGTACAACAATCTGTCTAAAGGGACCTAAACCACTAATCGTTTCGCGATTAACTTCCATTAAACGCTACTTAATGAACAAAACTTTCCTTCTATGTCGTGACCAACCGCAGACGCTCTTCAAGATGTTCTTATGTGTGAATCAAATTCTTCGTTTTCATCTTACGGTATTCTGTTCATCTTAGTATTCTGTTCGAGTGACATTTTGCAAAACATTGCTGATCGCTTCGATAAGAAGAATTACGATAATCGACAAATTGTTTTTACAGTCTAACGTAATCAATTATTAGTATTACATAATTCTAGAAGTATTGTGTTGCGAAACGAATGGTGTAGAGTACACAAACGATTTTCCGGTAAATTATATTCGAAACATGTCTCCCATATGGATTCATCGTTTAGCCACGTGTTAATGAAACGGAGGATATGTCTTTTCTTTCAGAAGAATTTTTAAGTCCATATTTTTTAAAGATTAACTGCAACCGATGGTCTTTGTTCGTATCATTCAAGAATTCACACGTGCATATATCTTTAACATTAAATGGTTATCATATATCACCGTAATGATTATCTAGCACTTTCGGTATCGTGAACTCAATAATTTACGCTGTTATTAATGAATCGGCGCTCTCGTAAGAGTACGCGTGTATGTACAACCATTCGCGAGAACTGTTTGTTGATTTAGTGGATATTTAACGACATTGAAGGAGATTTCAACGTGGGCGAATACCAGACATTGAGCAGCGTATACGAAATATTTCATTGTCTCGAAAAGTAAATATATTCTACTGGCCCATTAAAGACTGGATAAATACGTATAACATTCCACTATTTATATAAAGTGTACTTCGTTAGAATCGTGTATATGTGTCGATCTATTTATTTTCGCGAAAAGAGGATATCGCGATTTGAACGAGTTTAACCATTCGGAATTTGACAAGTTGCTTGATAGAATTGCAACGGAAGCGTGATTTTTGTCGTTCGGGCGTTTATCAATTTTCTCAGAAGTTTGACCTTTCCGGCTAAGGAAGAGGACGGGGGAAAATGGGCTTAGATTTACGACACACCTGTTTTTCGCTGCAGCAGCGCGATCCCTTTGCCTTCTATTCTTGAACCAATTTCCAACTTGCGTCGGCGTGAGTCCCGTCGCTGCGGCCAGCTCTCTCTTCTTTCCTGGATTTGGATAAGGGTCCTGGAGGTACCATTCTCGGAGCAGCGATCTCGTTCTCTCTTTGAAGCAATGCGTCTTCTGCTCGCCATCCCAGATTGTCCGTGGTAATGGAAATTTCTTCCTTACGCGATACTTATCCACCGGACCCAGCGGTCGGCCGCGGAGTTTCTCGGCCTCCTGATAATGTGCCTCCAGCCACATCGCCTGTAGTTTACCGTGAGAGTCCTTGGTGAACTTATGCCTCTCCAGTATAGCGTAGAGCTCCCGATAATGTCCCGAGTGGAACGCCACGATGGCACGCGCTCTAAGAACAGCCTCGCTTTGATTCAATTCCTGAATGTTGGGATGAGCGACCGGAAGGCTCCATAGGAACCTGGCCAGCCTCTCGATGTCGCCGCTCTCTTCTAGGGTCTCGCAGACCGTTGCCACCTGACTGACGGAGAAAGATAAGGTTGGCAGGGCAAGGTACGGACAAGGTACAAGCGGACCGTTCGCGTTTGGCGGTGTGGTCCCAGCGGCGGACATCTTCCCGAAACGGTGATCCTCTCGCGATACACCAATTTTGGCTCTGCCTGTCTTCTTGGAGTATCGATGTCACCCGGTCTTGTCGCGGTTCAGGAAGCACGCCGCTCCGATTTATGCTTGCTCTTAGACCTTCTCATGATTCGTTGGAGTCACGCGCGGTACGCTCGCTCATTACAAACGTACGTGACGGTCACTGGATGATTATCCACTTCACTATTGACACCACAGAATTCTAAAGTTCAAAAGTACAAACGGATCAGGTGTTATGACATTTGAAGAGAGACGCGACAAGTTGTAATCTCTTACGAGATGAGAGAATTGCCCGAAAAAAATCGCCTCTGTTTCCGCAGGTACTAAATTCTGAAAGCCTACATTAGCGATTCTCTCCCTCCCTTCCTTTTTGTTTCTCTCTCGCGCGCGTCGCGACACGTCACTAATTAATTTTGAAACAATCCCCGAAAGGCGGCACGTGGCAACGTCTGAATTGGAGCAGGAACGCGTTGTGAAGAGCTCCGATACCCATTGAAGATCGCTGTCAGGTGGGTTCGCGCAACCGTTCTCCAGGTCGCTCAGGTAACACCCACTAGGCCAGGCGCGCTGACGCTCTTCCACGTCGTGGGGATATCACGCGAGGCCGCTGTTGCCTGGATCGTATCGGATAGCAAACTGGTTTCGTTTACAAGCCGGCATCTCGGCACCGGCCCTACCCAGCATGATACGTTTGTACGCGCCCGTTGCAACCGGGCTGTCTCGCTGGCGCTCTAGACCTACCTCTACCTCTCTGTCTCGCTACTTCTACCACTGTCCAATCTTCGTGTAGGGGAATGGGCGAGGAAAAGAGACGGCGATAGACGGCATCGGGGGGTCCAATGCACAGACCACGCCTACGAGGTACACCGGGATTGGCCGGATCCTATCCATGTAGCCATGGTAACCTTTCTTCGTCCTTCCGTTAGGCAGCATAGGGAGCTACAGTTGTGTCGGTTAATTATCCCTTCCACGTATAGCCGGGCCGGTTATGCGATCCCCACTGCGAACGTTCTTCCACCACCATCGGCGCCCGCGGCACCTCTCACGCCTCCCCTCACTGACAGGCGGAAAGGAAGCGAGACGAGGAGAGAGAGAGCGATCGATGTATCCTGCAGAATGTGGGACGGAGAGGTTGCTAGCTGTTCGCGTAGAGGGGTAGAACGACATGATCCCATGAGTTGCTGCTGTTCCTGCCGCCGTGACGCCACTGCTGCTGTTGCTTCTGTTGCTGTGATCTTGCGACGAACTGTTTTCGACGTTGGACTCGGTACCCGAGTGATAGCTGGATAAGATTGATAGGCTGCCAGCCATCCACTCTCAGGCTAGGACGTTTACGTATTTCACTTACTTTTAGTTCATTCTTCTGTCGCGGGAAAATTTCTCAATGTTTCGTTCACTGATTTCGTTCGCTGATTTTGCTTCTTTATTACACTTACTCGGTTGGCAGATATTTTATCTAATATCGTTATTCTTTGTACGACGATTTATTTCACGGAGGATATTTCATTAAACTAACAAATTCAATTATAAGGAACAATCACTTGTTAGGTATATTTTTATTATTTCAGAAATTAGAGTTTAGCGTTTTTGCTAGTATTGATCAGCGAGAATATTCAACCCTATTAAAAAGCGTCAAGATTGTCATTGCTATAAAATATAACATTCAACTTCCGTATGGAGAAGCCTTATATATTTATAATCGAGTAACTCTCATACCTCAGACAGAGCGGCGACAGAAGTTAGCGTATTGAAGAATCGAGGGCGCGCGACGGCGCCGAAGACGTCTCCGTTTTATCGAACGCGCAGCCACCGTAGAAGCTTTAGTCTCGCGGTAGATATTCTGATTTTACTCTACTTTGGTCGTCTCAATGTAGCCCAGCAAATTTCATTTTAAACTTGCAACCTATACACGAATCCTAATAATTTGTTACATATACGAACTCGCGTGTATAAGAGGATCCAACTGTCACAAATGAGAAGATCATCCGAAAGTAGTTTAAAGGTTCGCTCGAAAACTCTTTTGCAAAAAGTTTGAATTTTAGAAGCGCAACTGAACGTAATGACTTCATTCATGTTAAAATTACTAGTTGTAAATCTATACAGATATAAACCTGTATTTTCATGATTCTGTTGTACGTGCGAATAATCACTCCGGGTAAGCAACGAGCGCGACCGTTAAATCTTTTGATCGATTCGCAGTAATGAAAAAGTAAACGTGGTTTCACCGTGGTGGATGACTCCTTCCGATTGCTCTCGTTTACGTTACCTCGACGGTCGTTCCGTTACACGACCGGCAACCGACAGCGGCTGCGATTGGTCAGGGTTAAATCGGATTACGGAGCGAGCGGGATTACCTCGAGTTTTTCGAAAGACACCATCCTATACCAGCGACTATGGTAGTTCATGGGATGCGCTCCTATTTTTTCTCCTGATGCGATCCGTCATTCATCCGTCTACGTGACATCCGACATATGTTGTTTCTATACCTGGTAGTGTTGTACCCCAAAAATTAATATTTTGATAGTTACAGTAAAACATTCCGCTATGATCTATTCTACCTGCCATGAATATTCATTGAGTTCACAGATAATACCGTACCTGTGTCTATATATAGTCGATAGATTTGTTTTATTTTTTGTTATATATATTTTTTGTTTTATTTTTGCACGCTTGACGAAAAGGTTTATTACCTTTTATTGTAAATTAATATTCTGAATAGACAAAATATTATTTTTCCTACTTTAACATACCTCTATTGCAAACACGGATGTGATAGAAAATATTTTATTACGTGTGTCAACCACGCGGCTTTTTTTTAACCCACGTGTTACACTTATTCTATATTTAGAGAGTGCAGTTTATTTGCACGGTCATAACTACATATTGGTGGATCTATATCGCGAGTCATCAGTACGGTGTCGCGTTTCAGTAGAGATTTATCAACAATATTCGAAGTGTCGAAAATTGCAACGCTGCGAAGGATCAGATATGACATTTCGAGCAATCCTGAACCAAAGCGGATGTAGAACTTAATCCGGAAATGTTGCTATATTGTTCGATGTCCACAATTTAAATCAGTATTTTTTTTATATGTATACATTTTCTTTCTAATATAATTGCTGTAAAAAGTGACGCGTTTAATGGATGAAAATTAAATATAAATAAAAATTTTGAAAATTTGAAATTGCTTAAAAGTTGCACAAAAGTTACGATTCACTGCTCACGAATCTGTGTTACTTTCGTTACTTTTGTCCATCTCGAAATTTATTATTAAAAAAGGCTGCTATCGATGTTCATATTGCTAAGGAAGAGTATAGTATCTGTAAAAATCTCAAACTGAGAAAAACACCTTTAATGCAGCCGTCATAATCTATGTCTATTTTATCAATTGTTTAACTTTTTCTGAAGTAAATTACCTCTAGAAATCATTTTGTAAAACTAAGCATTTTGTGATACTAAAATTACAATATTGATATTGTAAAATATAAGAAAAGCAAATACTGCGTTTTTGCTTAGATATATACTTGTGTGTACTCATCATAGAACTGCCGTATCTGCAGTTATATGATAGTGGTTTTACGGCAAGTAATACTTTTTTTCTGAATAACGGTGCAGATACAGGTTTTTTGGTGTTAGGTGCCATATGCTTTATTTGCTTAGTTATTATGTCGTCCCTGTTAACCCAAAAATATTGGGAAAGAATATCTGCTGGAATATCTGCTACGTGAGTGAAAAGAAAAAGAGAACGAAGATAATCCAGTCAAAAATTTTCCAGTCAAATAGTGTGAAGATAATCCAGTCAAAATATTTTCGAAGAATATTATAAATAGGCACAATAAAAAAGCATAGGAAATGGCAAGTTATATAGCAGATTATCGTGACGAGTAATCGTACCGATAAAATGGAACATTGTGGGTAGCTATTATCCGTCAACTGATGGTTTCGTTCTATATATCTGCATATTATTGCACAGACAATTGACACCTGAAATTTCTTCCATTTATCTCTCGCAACCTTTTGCATTTTTATCTCAGAGTTCTCAGACGAAAGTGCAGCGCAGACAAAAGTATGACGTTTTACAATATTGTTTCTAACAATATATAATTAATTTTGTATTAGTATTAGTTGTGAATAGCGCCAGAGAGATAGGATCTATATAAAAATCCGTGTGCAATTGCCAGATGTCAAGGCCCGTGAAACGATGCATAATGCATAAATGCGATCGTGAAAGTGGCCGAGCTGCAACAGCAGCAGCAGTAAGCAGCAACGGCAGCAGCAGCGACGGACAACTCCGGCGCTTTAATGGTGTCACACCGTCGAGTCTTTAATGATCTCTCGGCGCTCGCGCCCGGTGCGATTAATAAACGCGCAATGGACAGATACCGAAGGTCGTGGCGTGCACATGCCTACGGGATACGGACTCTCGTCGATAATGGATTACGGTCTCGCGCGGGATATAATAGAATATCGGGCGCGGAATAGCTCACAGATAAATGTCGCGATAACGACAGGTAGGCCGCGGGTATTACACCGCTCCATCATCCATCCCACCCTCGATTACGCGGATCGATCTATCGCGTGCAGGGGTCGTTTGTTTGCCGACCTCGCGGAGGTCTTCTCCCCAAAACAAATGATTCCGTCGCATGGCAGCCATTTTACTTTCTCGCCGCGTTCTTTCGTTCATTCTACCTTGCCTTCCCTTCCTCCATCGTACTCGCGACCGTTTTTCCTCTTCGCCGGTAGCATCGTAGCACCACCGATTTTCACATGGCGCATGGGGTTCGCCAGTGGTTCTAAGCGGAAACATTTGTCGGCCTTACGGGATGCGAGAGAGGAAGAGAGAGACGGGGTACCGTGGGTGGGTATTGTGGCGAGACCGGGCGAGGTTGTGCCTTCCATTGAATTCCTCATCTGGCGGCGGCTATTACTTTCCGCGATGAGAACTGTCAAGAGGGAATCGTTACACGCCGGTAGATTAATCGCCGCCGGGAAACCGAGGAGAGGCGGTCGCGAACCCTTGTTCCTGCTCGTTCCATGGCGCGCTTGGGTTCGTGAACGCGCGTTTTACATGGCTTCGCGCTATCGTCGCTGAACGTTATCGCCGCTGTCATCCAGCCGATTACGTCGGATCGACTGCACGGCGGAATGCAACTGCGCATTCTTGACTCTCCCGGCGGATTAGAAGCGCGATTCGCCGCATGAAAGCGATGAATGTCTCTAAATAACGCAACCAATCCACACCGCGACTGCGACTTTACGTAGCGAACCGTGCGGTAATTGCGCGTCGAGTTATTCAAAAGTTAAAAAGAAGCATATAATTGCTCGTCACACGCGCACTTAACGGCTAAGCAGGATGAAGGAATTTGTGTAAATACCTTGTAAATTGTGATCAAGTTTGACGTGGAAAGCGCGGGGTCATTCATCGAAATCTTTCAAAATAATAATAGTGTAAATATAATGGATTCATATACGCTAAGCGTCGATCTTATCGCGAAAGAAACTAACACTCGTATATTGCTCTAGCTTGCCGCACTTCACAATTTATTTCAACATTTTCGTTTTTTCTTTATTATTCAATTTCTCATGCTATTGAAGCTCGAACCGTCGTTTATTGCCGCTTTGTGCTTTTACATATTCATGTTAACTTATTTGTCGCATTAATAAAATGTTTTAATATAATATTTTTATTTAGTTATGCACTACTACCGTTTTATGTTAAATTTTTATGTTAAATTGTTATCCATTTTTTTATTCGATTTTTTAATTTCTGGATCGGTTAGTCGGATGTTGCCGTTGCTCTCCGAAGAGGTGGACCTTCAATTATTCTGCAAGTTGTATATATATTTCTTCTTCTTTCGAAAAGACTAAAATTCTACACTGAGAAAAAAATGTCGTTAATTTGACTAAACTCGTTTAGTTGTAGTGATTTGTTTAATGCAAATATTAATATATTTAAATCAAATATACGTGAGTAATATTAAGAAATTCTGAATTTATTTCAATATAATATTTTTTGAATTAACAAATGTTAGCTTGACAGACCGTGACCGCTGCATTTAGTTAAATCAAATAATATTTCTTTGAATCAACGATTTTTTTTTCTCAGTGTACTAAATGTTTGAAATTTTCTTCTGACTCTATTGTCTTCTCTTATGTTAGCACTAGTATCTGAAATCTAAGATCCTTATGTATAATTTACGCTCGAAAAATAAGTGTCCCACTACCTCTGCTATTTGGAGCAGTGGGTCTCCTCTCGACATTTGCCAATAGATTTATTATACTATTATATATAACCCGGTTTTGCGTGTCGCAGATTCAAGTATTAAGATCATTCTCGCTTAAGTATACCATTCTCTCTCGGTGTACAATCGTCGATATATACGTCAATTTCTTCGTGACGTTCCGATCTCGTCGAACAGCCGTGTACATACGTGTCGTCGATTATCAATTGATACCGTCGATATTGTGATCGCGAACGAACACGCGGACGGGTTGCGACGGAATTATTTATCGGTCTCCGCGGGTAAACGGCTTACGGGTCGTAAAAATCGCCGAGCTCTGGCGCCGAGAGTGCAAATTGGCGGTGCAAGCAGGTCGATTTTATCGAACGTAAGCTCGCCATTGTGTAATACGTGCGCGCGTGCAAGCCTCTCGTTCGTGCCATCCCGAGTACCGAGAGCTCGCAGCGCTCATACGAGGCCCGTTGCAACGGGAACGTTGCTGGCAGAAGGGGGAAGGAACGAGACGTATCGTTGTGGGATAATCCTCCTCTGCTCGGTGCGGACTACGGGTTGCCCGCGCCTAATATGGCGGCTTTATTATTTAACGTGCGTCTAATGGGGAGTTTCTTGTCCCGCAGCCTCGTTGCGACGTATCACGCATTGTACGGGCTCGTGGTGGTCGCAGTTGGGTTCGCAGTTGAGCGAGACCGAGCCGGCTCTTTATGCTTCGTCGTGTTTTCTTTCTTATTTCCTTTTTCTTTCGTTCTCTTTTTTTGCTTTATTCGAGTCGACAGGTTCTCTTTCGCGACATGTAACTGTACGCGCTTATAATTACTCTATGATACATTTCCACGTGTGTCATTTTGGTTATCGATTATTGTAATAGAAATTTTCTGTTACACAATTCGTAATTGTAATACCACACGCTAGCTATCTAATTTAAATGTACATATTGTCACTTTATAAATACGAAATTATACGCGTGATTGCAATTGTATTAAAGAGAATAGGGTGACCAGAAACTTTTCAGCTAATTTCATAAAGTCGCTACGGGCAATCTATTTTTTTTTTTCAATATTTTTAGTATGAATTCTTGGCGTTAGATGTACGGCGCTAAAGACAGAATCACCTGTCTAGTTAGAGATTGAGAAGTTACATTCAACACATTCACGTCGCGCCTCGCTGCTTCGTCGAGAGGCATCCGGACATCACACTGCGGAACAGTTGTCCTATTATTTTCCTGACGGTCCTTCGCGCAAGTTGCCTCTTATCGTCAGCGATCTGCCAACGGTATATAGTGACGTTCTCTTGGAACAGAGCCGGCTGGCGTTCGACAGGAAGTTGCCGTAGATCCGACAATCAACCGAAATTCACCAGTCAAAAAATCAATTTTCGGAAAGCCGCAGATCGCTTGTCACACACAGCGACCGGCGCCAGCGGGGAAGCTCCCTCCTCGGGGTGTGTGTTTACAGAGGATCCACTCGGTGTGTAGTCTCGAGGATGAAATTTAAGGTTCCGAAAGAAGGATGAGGAAGAGGAAGATTGTAGGGTTTTCGGGGGAGGGAGGGGTGCAGAAAAACCTGACTGAAAGAGATTGGGGGAGGCGGCGACGGACCCGCTGGATGACAGGACTCATCTGCGCGATGGCGCCATGGCCATTTGTTTGTTTTACTTTTCTGGGCCAGACCCGGCTTCTATAACCCGACCGATCCTCCTCCTCCTCCTCCTTCTCTTCCTATGGACGTAACCGTGGGTTAATGAGGTCGTTAACAAGGGTCCCACTAATTCCGCTATATCCTTAGTCGGAGGCTGCGTCTTCTCCCCTCTGAGATAATATCGCGCCTCATTGCGGCCGCTAGTGATTTCGGAGCACTTTATAGACACCACCATGAATATCGAGAGTGCGGCTAATGTTGCCGACTGCGTGATTGTTTTATGCGTGTGTGCGTTGGATTTGTTTCGCCAATATTTGCCTTACGATAGTAGCAATGTGCACGTGCCGACATCGTATAATTCAATAAAGCAACGAATTCTCGGCGTCATCGTGCGTGTGAAAGATCAAGCGATTGAAAATCAAGTGACTTAGTGATTAATTTCGTGTCGATGTCGAAATCGCTTTTCGTCGAGAGCTCTCTAATGGGATTAATTTCATTTGATTCACCGAGACGAAAGCGCCACAGAGATTACACCGTCAACTTTCATCGCGCCCTTAAAAAATTCGATTGCGCGTCGATCCGCCGTGGAAAAATCTTTCGTCGCGGGCGCTCGTCAGAACGTTAAACGAGCTGACAGAGAAAATATAGTTCGCGCAAAGCGAATTTATTAAAAAATTTTTTCCCCGCCGCGCGCACGCCATGGCCCGTCCGTACGTTCGTCTACCACGCACATTTTTACCGCGGCGGGAAAAATCTCATCGCCCACTTTATATTCAAAATAGAAGAGATTCACGCCGACAGGCTTTTCCAATGCTTTTCTTTCAGCTGGATATTCCTCGGGAGAGCCTGCTACACGTCGATTAAACGTTTCGCACATTTTCCGCTGCGATCTCCCTCCGCCTCTCTTTCTCTTCCTCTCCTTTGTCTTCTTCTTCCGTTTCTTCGCCCTTGATATTCTTCCCCTGTCGCTTTCCTATGCACTTCGCACTTCGCTCTTTTTGACGCGTACATTTTTCTCTCGTTTCCTACCCCGTCTTCCTCGTTTTTTTCCGTCTTTCGTGACACTTTTGATCTCTGTTGCCTGTCGCTTTACTTCTCTCTCCTTCTCCCGGTTGCCTCTTCACTCTCCGCATCCGATTTTCTGCCATCCGCTCCGCAGTTCTCCCTTGTTCTCCGTCGACATCTCATTATTATTTTTCGCACAGTTTGCCACGCATGCCGTCGCTCGACCGGCCGATAAAATTTCTCGCGATATTGTGTTTGGCATTATCGCAATCATGAACGTGCGCGAACGCCGCCCTCTCGTAACCCCCTCCGTCCTCCCCGTGCGTTTCCGGGAGCGCGTACGCGCTATTCCGAATTTATATCGCGCTTTTAACAGCCGACGCCTCCGCCGTAATTTTGTACTCGCGCGCAAAGCCGGTCGACCAAAACGCCGCGGCAAAACGGCCGCGACATATGTATGTAATGTTGAATTTCGCCCGAAATGCGCGAGAAGAATGCACCGTAATGCGGCGATAATTCCATGAACCGTTGGCGATTTTGCGAGGTGGGGAATTTGCAGCCGCAACCGACCCGTTCGTGCATAAGATACGTAATCACGGGGAGCAAATAGGCGTGAGATGTATCGATGATTTTACTGATTTTAGTATATAATGAATTTAACCGCAGCGAGAATTCTTCCGAGTTTGTTATGAAAAATTATAGTGGGAAATCACATCGGCGATCACGTAGGGAGAAAATCGCCACAAATGCGAATTCAGAGTTACAATATATGTGGTATAACGCAGAAGTATCGTTTGTATTTTACACGATGGATATTTAGTTTCTCTCTCTTGTCACGGTAGTAGATTGAATCCGTATGAATTTGGATATTGTAATTTTTGGAAGTGCATTAATCGCCGTGTAAAATGGAGCGTCATCTGCACATTCTGTACGCGATCACGCTGTACGATAAATATTTTTAATTTGACACTTGTGACGTATGAATTGTGGGACTACGAACCCCCTTCACGTTTACCCATGAATGAAGTCTATTGTCGCGCGCGATGTATTTTCGTGCGCTATCTGCGGGGCGCGGGCGGCGCGAAAAAAAAAGTCACGCTCGCGACTAAATGCACTCCGTGACCGTTCTATTCCTGCTGTCTTCGGGGGTGGCGCTCGTCAATCTGTGGGACGTCAAGTTGCCGACTGCAACGGCGCCACGAAGAAGAAAACGATGATGAAGAAGCGCAGGAAGTGCCCGGGAACTCGATATCGCCCCGGGGCAAATACGTTTCCTCCGGGCTGTTTGTTATGTTACATCTTAGCCCGGCGAATGGGTGGCCTTTTAAAACGCATCGTTGTCACTTTCGAGCACTGCAGAATGCCTTTTTTTTCACTCTCGTAGGTAGGGAGCACCGATCTCACGAAAATTTGCGCGCGTCTCTGCGCGCCCGGATTCCGACTCGCGAAATGATTTTCACCGGATGTAGCTTATAAAATGTCTTTTTTCGTTTTTCGAACTTTTAACGAAGTTTTCTTCAAGATCTACCGATTTCACGATCTACCAATCGATTTCTATCTAGCTCATAAAATTTATTTTTTTATTTATTCGAATTGTTAATAAAGTTATTTTCAAAATTTTGTGAGAAATAAAACGTATTAAATATGATGTGCAGATAACTGCTTAGTCTTCTTATTTTTTACGACAATTCATTGTATCTACGGAAAAAAGGTAAAAAAAATAAAATCTATTACCATGAAATATTATCCTATTTTACTTTAACTGCGGGTATACGAGTTTGAAAAGCTATCAGTATACCTCTCGATTTCACCAAATGATCTTTAACATGTGCGGTTTGTGTAAAACTGTGCGAGGACAGGTCTCTCTGTTGCATCTCAGGTCGAGAACTTAGACAACAGACAAAAGAACAATAAATTATAAGACGGGAAGGGCATCGCTTGCAGACTTCTTCCGGTAACGACATTTGAAAGTAATTACGGATCATGGTTTGGGTCGCAACGTAAAGTTGAAAAGAAGCGAACGTGACTAACGCCACATTCCAGGATTAGCGATTCTGGTCCTTCGCATTTTCTTTCGCTCTTATGAAATAGGCAAAGACTATATTATTTTGCCGTTTTATTTTTGAGATTTAGGATAACATTTTTATTTTTTCTAACTGACTATTCTTAAGGTATGTGTCAGGTTAAACAATAACTTGTAAACTGCTGTTTCGTGTACAACCTCCATAGATTTTCGCTTTCTGGAAGAAGAATTTGAAAAAATTTTTTCTCTCAAAAGTAATTTTTTATTTGCCTGAAATCTTTAGATTTTCGGGATAAAAATCGAGAGTCGAGAGAGTTTGCAATAGGACAATAGGCAATATGAGTATTTGTTTATCTAATGTCTTGGATAATCATGAATTATACAGTCAGATTTAGATCTTCAGTCCGTTTCAAAAGTTAGAAAAGTAACCGGTCAGTATTTTTACATTCGAAAAGCGTATTTTGTCCATTCTCTATTGTGAATAGACGTGGCGAATAGACGTTCTCTCACGGGACGAGATCGAAAGATCGAGGTATTGATCGTAAGCGGCTTGGTTTTTGGGGGCTCTCCTTTTGTGTGCACGATCGGCTATTGGCTACGCTCGTAAGTTCACACCTTGGCATAATCGGTATGTTCCGACGAGCGGGACACATTTGGCAACTATTACGGCCGTGACACTTACACCCCACAGCACGGTCTTTCTTTCGAAAGACGAAAGACGACCATTCAAAAATACCTATACACCCCATCAGAGTTGCGAATGCATGTGAACAGAGCGCCCTGCGAGCCTGGATCATTGTCGTATCTCACCTTGTTTCTCACTATACACCACGTCTTATTTTGCCTTGTTAATATGACAAGACAACGAAAATAAATAAAGGGAATAGGATTATTATTAGTATCGCTTTACCATAGATAGTAGAGCTTGGACTCGGAGCTACTTTAATTTAATCATTTAATTTGGCGGTACAGTACGTGAGCAAAGTTTTTCGTGCTCTTTACATATTTATAAATATTAAATTTTCCTTTTAACAACAAATCGCTACGTTATATGTAAATGTGAAACGGGAAGGGTCCTCCTGATTTGCCATTTAAATCCTTATCCCGCGAGAAACTTGTCGAACTCTTACGTGCGAAAAGCCTTCTGCTTTTCGTTAGCTGTACGCACGCACGCACTCACGCATTCACTCTCTCACTTTCTCATTCACGCACTAACACGCGCGCGTTAACGCGCGTGTGGTGTGCAGCTCGTGTATACGGGGGTTCCATAATATAAGTTCATCGCGGGCGCGCTGATGCGTACGTAATCCCGTGGTGCTTACCGATAGCATCACCAGGGTTTTATTTTCATTATTCATTTGTTCGGCCTCTCCCCATAGACGGACCCGGAAAGCTTACACGTATAACCCCATGTTTCTACGTCGGTTTAATCAGATAAAACCCTGCCGGCGAAAATCGGCGGGCGCTCCGCGGCATGCGGCGGCCGTTTTCGGTCGACGCGACGCGCAAAACGTGCGTTTGGACGCGGGCGCTCGTAAAGCGCAATACGGTTTAACGTGTAACGAAGACAGATGTCCGTTACGTATATTGATATGGTAAGACCATGTCGCGTATCATCGATGAGTTGCTGAAGTGGGTTGTCAATTATTTGGCGACCAATGCTGATTGAGCGAGATCCAGTTCCTGAACAAATTGAAAATTTCTCATCAAGTTCAATGTAATCAAATTTATCTCACCTCACGTGTCTACTGCATCGTATAATATCCTATTATCGAACGTGCGAAATAAAGCTCTTTCTCGCGATCGATAATTATTCTTTGTCTTACGTTAATTGAAACAGTGTGATATTAAGCGCGATATTTATGCGGTGACTTGAAAGTAATTGTTGTTGTATATCATGCTGTATAACGTGTGCGAAAGTTACCTGTTTACAGGTGTACGCTCGCAGCGGCGTGGTTTTTTTCCGCGTGTACACACCGCGAGACTTCATCAAATTCTTTAATTACCGAGTGAAGGATGATGTAGGAAGCGTGAGAGTCGCCGCCGGAAGGGCGGGAGAGAAGAAGCGAGGAGAAATAAGAGGAACGTAATTAAGGGATTAGCTTAGTTAATGCAGACGCTGGCTTAACGAATCGTAATGTAGAGGGCTGTTACAAAAATATGTTTCGCCGAGCGCCAAGTCAGCCCGCGCTTGATTAACGAAGTGCATGTCTCGGGAAATTTTCCTGTTGTTCAGAAAAACTTACGTTCATGTGTAAGTGGAAAAAAAAAGTAAAACCGCATGCGTGCACAGCACTTATATCGGATGTACGGTATGGAACGCTTTAATAAATGGTGATTAGATTAGAAAACATGAGATATTTTTTATACATTGAAATATTTCATTAATAATATAATTGATATTTTTTTGATATCCGTTACAATTTAGTGGGATGAAAATTTAATTTAACACACAGTCTGTTAGAGCGGGATCTACTCGACAAAATGCTTATACAATCCGTTTAGTTCTCAAGCGCAGAGGGATATTGGTTGTCCCAAGGTGTCGATATATATCGTTTGGCTAAATACTCGGGAGCAAGTATCTCCGGGCCGTCATCGGGTACGGGCAATATCGCCCACGCTGTTTTTCCAACAAAACGCCACCGCACGGTTATCCGGGCGTCTTAAGACTCGGGGATAGGATCTTCTTCACTGGCGAAGAAACACGATATTCCCCGACATGGTCTGCCCACGTGTTTCGCATTGACCGTTAAAATTCGCCTCCGCACGCTCTCGTCGCGATCTGTCTCGTGTGCTGGTAGGCGGTGTATTATTTTTCCACCGGCTCTCGCCAAATTGGCTTGCACGGAATCTCAAATTACGAACATTCGACACCGCCGCGCGAGGAAGGTAGAATCTCTATCGTTCATTTCTTCTCCTCCTCCTCCTCCTCCTACTATCGAAACCTACCCCTCGTTCCCTGTGGTTTATGCCTGCTCTCTGGTAGGGTGGAAAAAATATTCCACAATGTTCAATCGCTTTGCTCGTACTCGATGTTCCAATGTATTAAAAGATATACGCGTTTGAAAAGCGGCGATGTTTTTCTTGTTAATAGAGATTGAATTAAATCCGAGACAAATACGATTTTTCAGATAAACTGAGCTAATACGTAAATAGTGGTGCAAACGTATAAATAACAATTTTTTTAAATTTAAACTCTTATATGTGTATAAGAATTTTGACATAACTCAAAATTATATTACGCTTTATAAAGGGTAATTAAACTTGCTCTTTTGTAAATTCTTTTACAGTAAAAAGATAATAAAAAGATAACTCTTGTACAATAAAAAAGTATAAAAGAAAATAAGTAAATTAATAGCGATAAAGTGATATCAGAGAGAAACAGGCAGATATTCTATACCTGTCGTTCACATATACCGGAAAAAGGCGTGTCGTTATGAAATTAAGAGCAGAACTACATACTTGCAGGCATGTAAACCCAACATGCAGAGTTATTGTAATCGGGGGCTTCCGTTCGACGGAAGGCGCGGCGCATCTCTTCCTCAGTGATTTCTTGCACTCCTCTCTTTGCATGTTGTGACTCCCCCGGTAATACGACATCCTCGCTCATAGGGAGGGGGGGAGGGGGGCTCTCTCTCTTTCTGCTCGGGCGTAACCCAATAGGTTCTCCCATAGGAAGATCATACTTCGATACAAAGGCTGATCGCTACATCGCACGCGATCACGGTGCACGTCACGTAAACTGACGATCTTCATAGCACCATTTGCTGGCTCATCGCATAACACGCCAATATTGCGCCCCTTCTTGGAACGGAACGCGTAACGCCCTACACTTTAACGTTTCATCAACGACCGGTATATAGGCGAGTGCATACGAAAGTGCCTGATGGGAATCGCGAGCACGACGGTCGTCATTGTGACGCAAGAACGGATCGTTATGTTGAAATAAGCATTTAATGTAGACCGCGAGCGTGATTAAAAAAATATTTCTTTCTGATGCACTGTACAATATACATATAGGCCATCGATAAACCCACAAAGCATAATTTCCTTCTTACGTTTTGCGGTAGACTTGAGAGGTTTTAGACTTCGATCATTAATAAAATCTGTTCTTCAGAGCGAACGATACTCGAGAAATATCTTTTATTATTTTCTAAAGATGGTAACGTCGGAACAAAACGCATTCAGGGTTGACTTCGATTGTGAAAAAGGCTCTCTTTGCCCGTCAATCGGAAGGTTACCGGGAGCGGAACCCGTTCTGGTAGAATCTCGTAGCATTTCAATTAGTTGCGTGCGCGTTTCTCAAGATGCCACGCACGATAATTCGTGCGTACGGCCACGCGTTGCCGCGTCGTTACGCGGAAGAGAGGATCTTGCCGTCATTCAGGGCAAATGAGCCATTGCGTTCTTTGTATCTGCTTTTCTTTTGTGCCACGGCAACGGACGCGCCGCGCGCCGTGTGGAACAAAGGTAAAGGGGTTTTCAAAATGCGCCGATTCTTACCGGCAGAAAAAAAAGAGGCACGGATGTTTTTATTCGACCACAGAAGTTTCAGTTTTTATTGTCGGACACTGGGGAATGCCGTTCAAATACTCGAATACTCGATCATTCGTGTTTACGAGGCATGAGAGACTTTTTTTCGTTCGATCATAATTCACTTTGATATACTTGGATAACGTGACAATTTGTCATAGGAAACTCTGAAACTGATTATTGCAACTTTCGAATATTTTTAACCTTATCATTAAAATGTTTGTAACGATAAGATTAAGCGGTTTAAAAAAAACCTGATATCCACATCATTTACTTAAATCAACGTTTGTTCTTATTTACATCTTGCAAATCGACATATTCCGCTAATATGAAAAAGAAAATAATAGGGCAATCTTTTAGGACGACTTCGTCGTGTGGTCATCGCAATTACACTATATATTATTACAAAGTAATCGTTACAACAAAGCTTTTCGAAAAAAGACTCGCTGAAATGTCTGCTGTTAGTCCGACGATTTTTCCGCCCAGTCGTCTGTGTTGTTCTTTCTTTTTCCAATTTCAATTTGGCTTCATTCTTCGTTGCGTTCGTGCGTCTCGGACACCGCCAGTATTCGGACCAGATCATTGTTCGACTCGACGACGTTCTTGTACGTGACGGTATCCCCGTTCCTTCCCTTGAAGCTCCATTGGCTTATTGGCCGTTTGAAGAGAACCAAGACCGCGGCGATGATCACGGTAACGATCAATATCGAGAGGCCCGTCCATAGGATCGGATAGATGACCGACGAGTCGTATTCGCATTGCAGCTCGTGGCTCGGTATTTCAGCCAGAAGCTTGGCGTGGTGCCGATCCGGTGCGTGGCATCTGTCATACAAGTTTAACAAAGTGGTCGATTATATATCTCTGTATTCGCGATATCTTTCAGCGATAAAATATAGTTAAAAATGCCCTGTGGCAGCAGTTGCAATATTTACATTTTGTTTTACATCACGCTGAGATAAGGAACTTTATAAAACGATCGAATTTATTATTAACCAAGTGTGATCCGTGATAATAGAAAACGAATTTCTCTTCATAGAAATTCTCGAGACATCTGAAGAAATAAAGCTGAAGCTTGACGAACAGTGCGTGATGCGATATTGCCGTCATGTCATTTTACAACATATTTTTATCGAGATGTAAAAGAGATATTTATGATATTTATTAAAGGAATATTATAAATAATCGAAATAAATTCAAGAAAGTGGATATTAAAAACTCTAATTTGTTTTGCCTTTAATCGATATCGGTAGCAACTCGTACCAACTGAGAGTAACGTCTTCGTCGATATTTTACCTGATGTTCCGACTAAGATTCTTAGTCGAATTCAACAGGCCAATCCATTCCAACTTGCAGTCGCACTTCCAAGGATTGTTTCCCAATTCGATAACGGGTGTCCGTTGCACCAAGGGACGCAGATCGATACCCAGAGTTTCGAGACCGCACTCTTTTATCGAAAGGCGTTGCAACCGTGGCAACACGAGGCCGATCTGCGACCAAAGCTTAAGCTCGACTAGCCGTTTGCAACCGATCAACGATAACGTCTCCAGGCTGGCCAGGTTCTCAAGATCGTTCAGCGCCAGTGATGTCAAGTTTGGCATGTGGTTTAGCCGCAACTCTCGTAACTGCGGTAGATACAAGTTTTCGAGGCTTATCACTTGCGTGCCGGATAAATCCAACTCCTGTAAACTTATCGGTAACAGAGGTATCACGCTGATTGGATTCCAGGATAGGTCTAAGGTCGACAAGTTCGTCAAGGTTTTGAAGAAGTCCGACGAGAAGTACGGCGCGGATATGTTTCTCAAGTCGAGGTGTTTCAACGCCCTTAAATTCCAAAATGCGCTTTCGTGTATCCCATCCCCTATGGGATTATGGGATAAAGATAAATA
This sequence comes from Temnothorax curvispinosus, assembly GCF_003070985.1. Lineage (NCBI taxonomy): Eukaryota > Metazoa > Arthropoda > Insecta > Hymenoptera > Formicidae > Temnothorax > Temnothorax curvispinosus. The sequence continues at coordinate 791,430 of NW_020221295.1, forward strand.
CTCGAGAACCTGAAAAAAAAAATTGCCGAATTGTGTGATGTAGCGACGGATGTGTGCGAAGCGGCAAAAAACCGATAATTCGTTCCTTCACGGATAGTTTCCGTGAAAAAATTCCAAGTGTTTAGGAGAAGATTGGAAAATTCCATAAAATTACCGTTAGGTGTTGTAACATGGTCTCGTTGACGACGGTGAGCTTGTTGAAAGAAAGATCTAGTATCTTCAGTTTCGGTATTCGGTCATTGAGAGCATTATCGTCGATGTATTCTAGTTTATTGCGGCTCACGTTTAACGTTTGCAGATTATATTCTTCCTTGCATAGGAAAAAAAATCGCTGAAGGTGATTCTGAGACAAGTCCAGCGTTCTCAGTGTTCCTAGATTGGTAGAGCAGTCCAGAAAACTGTCAAATTCGTTTCCTCTTAGATTGAGGTCTGTCACTTCCTGTAGATTGATCTGGGTCTGCACTCTCACGAAGAAATCTTCCTTTTTCAATTTCCGAAATGAGAGGTCAATCTGCAACGCAAATCCCTTTTTTCATATTTTACAGTTATTCGAACACGTGCGCGATCAAGCGAGGATTGACAATATTGAAACATATCGTTAATTTAATAGCGTTTCGCATATATTTATGTCGAAAATAAAAGAGATAGAATTTTCGCGAAATATAATTTTAGAGTGCGAGTTTAGTGCGTTTAAATCACGGAAAGCGATTGTTTCCGACAAGAAAATGACAAAATTTAAGAAAGCGATAAGCTGATATTCGACCGGAAACTGATATTCGCGACATAAATGACGAAAGTGTCACGAATGTCCCGGAAAATCATGAAATATTCACGCGCAACCGATCTGATTAGAAGAACCGAAAGGAACTACCGCGAAATTAAAAACCAACCCACCGTTATTGATGAGACGAACGAAACGACGATGACGAAAAATGCGAGCGATCCGATCCACATCATGATAGGTGGTAGTTATTTGACTAGTCAATTTTTGAAGCGTTTAGATCTCCGATCCACTCGATCGACCAACGATCGTCCGATCGCAGGTCCACGTAGCGCGAACTATGCTTCCCGCACCGCGATCCGATGGAATGGCAACGAATTCATCCGACACTCTCACAGAAGATTGTAGTGCCGAATTAAGAGGGGGGTAGAAGAGTTAATTGCATTATAATGCACTCCGCACTTCGATTAGCAACGCACATACGCCTCTGGTTAATCCATGTTGTTCCAAATCGCGATTTTTCATTTCATCCCGAGAGACGAGAATTTTCCTCGTTGTCTAATCTTGAAATTATATCATCACATTAATATAATGTTGATAGAGATGTTTTCGCTTCGCATTCGTGTACAAATCGATAACGAGATTCTGTATGAAACTCGGTATGAAATTATAATTCAGTTAGCAGATAATGTTTAGCTACTTATACCTTTGTATGCAGGTAAAAATCAATAAGATTTGTACGTAATGGAATTCACATATTGGCTATGATCCCGTTGACAAATTATATATACATATATTTTATTTTTTATAAAATGAGGCAGTCGGCGCCGCGAGACTCGCGGCGGTAATTTAATCCGCGTCCGGTCAGAAGTTCAGAATCGTCGAGGCTAACGCACCGCTCTCTGATAAACTAGCGATTACGCGAGTCGCGCCCATCGTAAATTCGTCCCGGCCCCCGGTCAGCGATTGTCTTTCCACCACAATTAATCGCGAATATTTTTTCAATTATTAAGCGACGTTCGAGCAATATCTCCGTATTCGTGAGATTTATGGAGCGTTAGAATGTGACGAGTTAGCGTTACTTTTTGCGACAAGACTCGCGTCCGAAAGACGTTAACATATCTGCTCTGCCATGCTTCGGAAAATAAAAATACGGACTAAGAGCGATAAACCTCGCTCTCTGTCACCGCGCGTCTAACGGCGATAATGTTGCTCATGCGTCTCGTCGTCATTAACGTCGTAATTATCGGTGGATCGTACGTAAAATTATGCGTTATTTTTGAAGTTTTATAATCTTGAAGATTATAATACTAAAGATTAAAATTTGCATCATATAAAATTATGCACCATTTTTGGAGCTATATTTTTAGAGATTATAATTAATTACGTAATTATTAGACTATCATTAATAGAATAGTGCAGTTTTAGGAAATTAATTTAGGTGAAGAAATAAAATGCACATTAATATTTTATTACTAACATTAAAAAAAGAGAAATGCAACATTGAATAAATCACAGGATATGTGATGGAAAAGTTGTTTAACATTGCGAATATCGGTCCAACTCGGTGGGAAATCAGTCGCGTGAAAATAATATAAACAAAAAACTCATTAAAAGTCGAGCATTTATTCACAGAGTCGTATCTTATTTCGCACCCGCGGCAATTAATTACAGCTGCATAGGCGCGATACATAACAATAAATATAGCAGCATCTCGAATATACGTTACGATAACAGAGTCAAGTGAAATCGTTCACTTTTTCGGCGTTTGCGGAGTGCTGGTGGCCTTGAAAACTAGCGGGTTCGACACTCGAAATATGCTAGGCAACATTGTGGCTAACGTTCCAAACACCTCCTCCGACATTCCCTGTAAGCGATAGCAACGATATCGGCATGAGCACAATCTTTTTCCTTCTTCGTCTAATCTCGGTGGATTAAGCTTTATCGCTCGACTTACTTTCGGCACGAGAAACTGCAGATTCTTCAACTCGGCTCCACCCCAAGAGGCCATTTCGATCATGAAGCCTTTCACGCACTTGAAGACTAGCTCGGCTCGTTTCGTGCACCAAGCGACCGTCATATCCTACAGTAGCACGTCGATGTAGATTATTTGTATTTTTACCTAATTATCTAAGAATTATCTAAGCGATAGATTACCTCTGACATTTCATGAACGAGCAGCACGGGTATTGTCAGCGTTGTCACATCGTTGCAACACGCCGTTTTTAAAATGTTTCGCAGTCCCAAAATAGCGGGATGTCTCGAGTTGATATCGCCTAAAATTAATATCGTGCATTAAACTTCGTAATCCATGACTTATGTAGGAAATTTATAATTGCTAATTATTTACCGGATCTCAGGGAATCGTTTACCACCATGTGGAACACTACGTGAACTTGCGCCAGATTGGAATGCCTCGTGATAAAAACGTCGCCTGTTTGCAGACTTTTGCTCGTCGTGGATTTTTTCGCCTGTAAACAACACATTTGCATATCGATATATTGCTAATAATCGCGTAAATGAAACTTTTAATACTACATTGCCTACATGGTGATCGCTCCCTTCCCTGTAGTGCGCCTGCCTCCAAGCAACGGCGTCCTTCACGTCTTCCCGAATTTTTTCCAATTGCTCATCGATAGGTGGAAAATGGAATTCCGTGGTTAATTGACATATCGAGCATAATTCTGAAACGATATAGGATATAGTACATAAATTTATAAGAAACACATAACAAATTAAATATAAAATAATTTAAAAATTATTGACGTAATTTATATTAGAATTAAAAAGCACCTTTTGTTATTCCAGAATAACTGCCTAAATGATTATCGCTTAGGAGGACTAATCCACAGAGATCGTTCGAGTATAGTCCTAATGCTGTTTGCAATCTTTGCGGCGTTGGATCCATCCTAAATTTAACATATTTTCTGTTACAATCAATTAAAATGTAAATCGGAAAAAATGTACATTGTCCGAGATATTAAAGAATTGGTTCTACACTTCGATAAAAATTATCAGACGTACCCGGACTCGCTATTTTTCGTACGACAAAAATCAAGTACGTCTCCGGTCAATATACGTATGTTGTGCATTTGTTTCATCTGAGATCCCAAATGTATGGTGAAGCTTTCTTCTAGTAGGGGATAATCTGTCGTTTGCTTCTCCTCGCTATGAACGAATTTGTCTAAAGCCGGACGCAACGGCGGCAGCGGTACCATAGGCGAACCCCTATCTCGTGAGAACGTACGATATATTTTCCTTTTGTCTCGATAAGATTGTTCTTTAATTTACTTGCTGTAAATTAATTTTCGGAACGCGAAAGAGAAAACCTACATTGGCGTGGATACCATACTGGTCTGTTGCTCTTCGAGCAGCCTCATGATCCAATTTCGGTACTGCCGTCGTTGATCTAATCTTAATGCGTCGATTCTGGATCCCCAGTAACCCTGCAATAGACTTTGCTCCTCGAAGTGACGACCAGCCATGTCGTTTATGGATTTTTCGGTAGATCCCGCTTCGAGGGCCTCGACAGCAACGCGCATTTCGTCGGTTTGCCTGAAATTTACGTATGATTTTTTTTTCCAAAACTTGTCATTTTAAGATAATTAACAAATAAACAGACTGTCAAAGAAGTTTTTGAGCGAGATTTATATTTCTGTATAATTTAATATCTTTTATGTATATGTATATGTAAAAATATGTGAGAAATGAAAAGGAGAATTGTAAGATGTCACTAACTTTTGCGTAAGATGTTCATAGTCAGTATCCCTCATTTGAATTACTTCAGTAACATCCCGTCCAAATTTGTGTTCTGCCTGTAAAATTGGTTCTAAGGACGGAGAATGCACTAATCTGTGATATGCCGCAGCAAACAATTCCTCATCTGTGGTCCCAATAGGATCAGAATATTCTACTGTCTTCTGCTTATATATTTTCTCCCAATTCTTAATTATGTCTTCTAAATCCAAACTGCCTGCTTTGGCAGCTTCGATAAGTTTCTCCGCCTTTTCATCGTGAAACTGCAGCGTAAGCTCCTTGATATTACGCTGCAGGGCATCCAATAAATCCGATTCCACATAACAAGGTAGTTTGAACGATGACATTATACGATGCATTAACTCTTTTATAGAACCGTGATACGGAATTTTCAAGGGAATTTCCAGTTTGTATTCTTGATTCGTGGTACATGTTGGAAACTTGTAGATGAATGTTCTCTCAACGTATTCCTCTTCTGCTTTATTCATCGCCTTTAATAATTTGTATATTTGTCATGTGAATTTTGTAATGAATTAATATTTATGAGAAGTAGATATGTAAAATGATACATTCTAAGTGGTATAGTGAAGCAATATGGTTAATAACCGCGATTAGAGTAATAAATTCCACATAATTAGTTCTTATCAGCATGTACACAGATATTATGACTTGAAAAGAGTGGTACACTTATCCCGCCAAGGTCAGCTTTCACAACATTCGGGTTAAGAGGGCAAAGATAATTCTCAGTAGCAGTTTTTGATGTTTTTATGTTTATTGTCTATATTTATTTCAAGACGATAGCGAACAGTCAATTATAAATTAACTTTAATTAATTACAAATTTGAAATTTGATTGTCCGCAAATATATAAATCCATCAAATACTATCTAAATCAAATCAACGTGATAATATATTTATGTGAAAAAATTTGTAAAATATCAGCAAAAGTGAGTACTTTTGTTATTCGAAATGATAAATAATTTTTCTGCTTAAAATAATTCTTTTTTTTTTTTATTTGCATTTAAACACGTATATTGTTGACACATTGAACGTGAGTTTTCAATTATAGTTTAAATAACCGACAAAATAGAGCTTTTTTTTTAGGTATTTGATTGCCCCTGCTTTATCGATTTACGGGGGCGCTAGTACAAGCTGTGGTATAAACATGATAAACAAAATATTGACCACCGCACAGTAAATAAGCCCGTGATTTAGTTTGTATTGTAGGATAATTCAGAAGAATACAACCACAATTCATTGAAGCACTAATATATCAAAATCTATATTGTCGAATCAGAAAATTACTTCTTTAAATATACATAGATTTTCTTATGTGTATAATAAGGAAAATTAAAATAAAAAAATTTTGACGCGAACGTCCGAGAGTTAATGGACATAAATTCACGTACTGACACTCATTATTCTATACTGACATGATATGTGTTATTCGATTATTGTATGCTTCGGTTTTATGATTAACCTGTCAACTTGTTAATGAATATAACCTCGGTAACTCGCACACACAGAGATTGCTCGTATTGTCATTGGACAGACGATGCAATTTCACGATTTTTTAAAATACAGATTTTTATATAATCCGAAATAGATACCGTTTATTTGTCGCGTTTTTTCGATTATTTGAAAATACACTATCTACGTGACAATCAACAATTTTTTGACGCCCCTTTTCTCCTTTTCCATGACTGTTCATGAGCAGAGAGAAGCCTGAGAAAGGCCAGTCCCCGGCCTTTTTCGTGGGACCGTCGAAACCTTCTTGTACACTACATCCATCTTCGAAATTGGTACTACGTAGCCACGTTCATTTTCCGACACTGCCGATAAAATATCATTCTGATACGCCGCAAATATATTTATTAATATATATAATAGTAATAAAATAATAGCAAATATTGGCCGCGTTCAGCATAGTCCAGGCGCCAGGTCGATTAAGCATTTTTTCGAGGTTGATGGCTTAAGTTAATGTTTTTTTTTTTTATGTTTTTTGGGTCGTAAAACAAGAATCTGTAAATAGTTTTTTCGTAAGTCGATGCAATATTAAATTGCCCTAGCGATCAAACTATACATCCTAGATAGAAAAATGAACTGGAGAAAATTTGTTCCTCTTTTCACGACGAACAAAATGGCGTTTGAATTTTTCCAAAATCTTGATTATTGACGGAAATATGTCAATTTTTAGGTAATTACTGTCTACGCGTCGCGGAGTACCCTATAGGCGTGCGCGCTCGCGCTCAATTGTACCACAAAACAAAAGTTCAGACAAGTTTAGAGTTTCAATTGTTTTAACGATACAATTGAGCGCGAGCGCCTAGGGTACTCCGCGATGCGTAGGCAGTAATTACCTAAAAATTGACATATTTCCGTCAATAATCAAGATTTTGGAAAAATTCAAACGCCATTTTGTTCGTCGTGAAAAGAGGAACAATTTTTCTCCAGTTCATTTTTTTATAGGATGTATAGTTTGATCGCTAGGGCAATTTAAACAAATAAATTGTTAATAACTTTTTATTGCATTGACTTACGAAAAAACTATTTACAGATAAAACATAAAAACACATTAACTTAGCCCTCAACTTCGAAAAAATGCTCAATCGACCTGGCGAATAGACTATACTGATGAGTAGCAGTCGAACGTGATTGGCTCTTACTTTTAGAACCAACCAATCAACGCAGTTTGTTGATAAGACGAACTCAACAGTTGTGTTTGCTAAACGCGACCATTATTTACACGCGAATCACGTGATAATAAAAACATCTTTTACTTGTAAGCTTGCATTAATTACGATTTTATGTAAAAAACCGATTGCGTCAAATATGTATACCATTTGCAGATGTAGCACGGACGCGCACCAAAATGATGTTTTATCGGCAGTGTCGGGAAATGAACGTGGCTACGTAGTACCAATTTCCGAAGGCTTCTCTAAAGCCAAGTGCAGCACAGTCGAGTTTGGTTTGGACGCCATATTAGTTACGTTCCGAAGGATTCTGTAACGCGTTTTTGGCGGCGATTTGGCAGATATTATTCACGGTGATAAATAAACGATTGTTTTAACAATGCTGGATCATAAGCAGACCGAAGAGCTGACGGATCACGAGGCCGAGTTGTATGACAGACAACTTCGTCTGTGGGGTTTAGATTCGCAAAAACGGTAAGTTTCATTGTTTCATACATGGTCTGATTCTCAAACAGATACCGGCGTTTTATGAAATTGCGAATTACAGGTGCGATACATGTAACACGACTGTAGAAAGATTTCTGGGATGGACGTGATACGTGTCTCTTCGTTATTTATCGATTACATGCATGCTTTACGTACATAGGGAACTTTCTAGTAAGCGACACAAGTCGACACAAACGTCGTTCTATCTTTATTTTTTGGCAATGAGTAACAAAGACAAAATGACACTTGTGTCGACTTGTGTCGCTTGGTGGAAAGCTCCCCTATATTTTATAAAGGACAAAAATATTTTGGAGTGATTTGTGTAGAATTTTAATTGAAACCATTGCTTTTTTTTACTCTTCTCTGATCATACTTTTCACAGATTGCGAGCTGCAAAAGTTCTTTTGATAGGACTAGACGGTTTCGGGGCGGAAATTGCTAAAAATATTATTCTAGCTGGAGTCAAGAGTGTTACGTTTTTGGACCATAGAAGTGTAACAGAGTTGGATAGATGTTCGCAGTTCTTTATACCAAAAGAAGATATTGGAAAGAATGTAAATGTTAAGCAGCAGATTATATTTTATGTTATTGCATAAATAATCATGTACTGGAATAATTACATATACTTGCAGAAAGCCGAAGCATCATTGTCACGAGCGCAAAACCTGAATCCTATGGTTAATATTAACGCAGATTCTGACAAGGTTGACGATAAGCCTGACGAATATTTTGGACAGTTTGATGTGGTTTGCGCTATGCATTGTACTATCACGCAGCTGAAAAGAATCAATCGGGCGTGCAGAAATCAAAACGTCAAATTCTTTGCTGGGGATGTATGGGGAGCACTTGGTTATGTATTCATAGATTTACAGGAACACGAATATGTGGAGTGCGTATACTTGTATTTATGAATTTAGCGTATGTAAATTAAGAACGAATTTTTTGTAAATCAATCATGGGAATTCTTCCAGGGACGTGTCAAAAACAAAGAAAGTAACAATACCGGAAGGTGGCGAGCCCATGGGTAAAGAAAGGATTGAAACCATAGTAGTTAATGAAAAACGCACCGACAATTTTGTACCGTTTGAATTTATCCTAAATGCTCCAAAAACATCTTTAGTTAGGGAAGAAGAAATCTACTATATGATGCTAAGTATGTGTTTAAAGTAAGAACGTTTTAAAATTTGAAGTAAGAATTTACATTTAATAGATATTCTAGAGAACAATTCTTTTTTTTTTTTAGTATTGCTGAATTATCGTGAAAAATATGGCGAGGATCCATTGCCAAGCGAAAGAGGTTGTGAAAACCTAAAAAATGAAGCTTCTTTAATTATTAAAAAATATGAGTTAGGCGACAAAATAGATAATTTAGTGGAGTACGTATGACAGTTTTGGCACGTAAATTAATTAATTAAAAAAATTTATATCCATAACAATGTTTTTGTAACCATAGGAGCGATTTGTACGCACAACTCAGTCCAGTTTGCTCTATTGTCGGTGGCGTAATGGCACAGGAAATAATCAAGGCGGCATCGCAGAAACACGCTCCACTCAATAATTTATTTACATTTAATCCAGCCACATCATGCGGAGTTATTTTGAAATTGGGATATTAATCAAACATGGTGTGTAGAGCTGAGTATACTAAAGATTTTCTATAATACTGTGATACACTGACTATGACATTTATGTTCCCCTACTTATCCCTTCTTTTTGTACGTGAAAAATTCTAAGAATTTATCAGCAAACAATCATATTTTAAAAATAAAATTTCTTTACTTACATATAGCAATCGCTACTATGAATTTTTATATCCACTGTAATATCCATATATATCCATACATTTATCTGCGTAATATATTTTATATGCGAGTGCAGAAAGTACAAACGCACATTTTGCAAACATATATGACTCACTGTCGAGACTTCCGGCAAGGCAATTTCAAGCTCGCTTTGTGAATTTTTTTCATGCGCTCTCGGGTGGAAAACACGTCGCGAAACGTGAAATGGGGATTGAAAAATTGGAAGGGGAGCCGATTAGGGTATGCCTCGTTATGCTTTATCGGCTCACCGACATTATTTTCAAGAGAATGCATTTTACACCCTATATTCTATCGAAATTTTCGCGGAAATGTATTGTTTGATTTCGCAATAGTTTAATCCGCATGGATATACATAATAAAAAATTTTATAGCGCAGTAATGGCAATAATATAATATAATAATCTGACTTCGGTATGAGCAATTGCAGTGTTATTTACTTCAATTCAATTCTTCTCTTTATGTGAGATTGTACATAGGTATTCGACAAAGTATATGCGCATATATGTATGCTATGTGCGTTCTTCTGCACACACACGTTCGCGGGCGAGGTGATTGATTCGATCTTCAGCTCAGAATTATGATGTATCGTCTTTTTCCGTGCATACGATGTTGCGTATCGAGCCTATCACCGCGGTATGAAAATGCAAGGGTAGGCATGTAAACCGCTTCGCTCGACTCTCCCGTCGCAGGTATACATGACGTGTTTCTTAACGATGCGGCCACGTGCGTTCACGGCTGTCGAATTATCTCGCGCGACGTTTTATTTCGTGCTCGTCGAGAAACCATTAGCCGGCGCGGCACGTAAACGCTCCTCTAATTTGACATTTTGTTGGTATACGATGCTAACGCAAACGGCGCATTGAGGGTGATGGTAGTTCGTGACGGATTTGCCGTCACATTTCGACGGGCGCGGCGAATCGCATCGACTGGCGATTCATGTAAATTTAATAGTACGATGTCGCTTGAAATTCGCGATCACCGCGTCGAATTTACTTCGTTCTATCAGGATTAGATAGACCCTTTAATTTCTCATTAACGCAGCTTCACGCGGATTACTCGAAAAATGGGATTATAATATGATGGATTACATTGTCCGTTTATTTTATTTAAAGAATTTATCTGACATATCAAAGTGAATGATGTATCTCCATTCATTTTTTCGTGCAGATTTTTATTACCAATTCAACAATGATGAGTGCTTTCCGGCGGAAAACATTCATTCGACGTGTATCACAAATTCTACGCGGAAATACATAGGGACTACCGTTAAAAGATATACTATCAAGTACCTTCACAGTTTATGCGATCGCGTGATTATTATCTGACTCTAAGTGGAGTAGGAGACGTACTGGTACTCCCCGTGACTCATGCAAGGAATTTACTGAGACTACCGTCGTTATACATGCCCGCTGCAGAATCGATATGACACGTACACTTTCAGGAATGCTAGACAAACTAGTTTCCCCACAGTATATATGATTTCATTCATACTTTTAAGTTATTATAACTTACTCTCGTTTTGAACGCATCCGCGTTCTAGAGTTAATTGCGTGATATAATACATCTAAATATATTTCAGATTTCTTAAGTATTTAAAATTTTTTAAAACGATCTTGAAAATGCTGAGAAGGATTTGATTAAAAATATTAGACTGTACTGTCATATCCTTCGCGCGAAAAGGTTTCCGAAGGGTGCGTCCTTCGTACATCGTACCCGCGCGTTGATTTATGACGCGACGAAAATTATTGCCGCTGTTAAAATACCACCGGGCACATTTATTGACAGACATACGTCGCCTTTTGCGCCCTTGTTGAGAAACACGATGGCCCTTTAAGGCATTTTAAGCAGATCTTAAGCGCCGAGCGTGAAGCTAATCACGTTGATGCTAACGTTAGCGTGTTTAACATTGTTATCGAAATTTACGCGCGATACCGTTTCCTTCTTGCGGTGCCGGAAATGCGACATTAAATTCTGACGTTATCATCGCACGGGAGCTTTTAAATCCTGCGTGTGGACGCGACGTTCGAACAAAAAGTCCACGAGTCGTGAAAAAGCATTGTCGCTGCGGCAAAAATTGCGTACGTGCGGTAACTGCTTACGACTTCTTTTGCCGGTAGCGGTTTCTATTTATACCGTGCCGTAACATGTTTTCCGCTTATCAGTATCTTATTGTCGGCGCTGTGCCGCGCTTTCTTTATTAATCTCGTTTGTACGTGGTACGCCGCCGCCGCTGCCGCTGCTTAAAAAAGGAACCATGCATTCTGATAACGCGATTGCTGAAGAGAAATGTTCAGGGCAAGTTACTTCACGTGTAGAATTAAATCGTCATATCTGATAGGAAAGACTGCGTTTTAATTTTAATAACTAGATTTAAAAATAATGTCACGTATGATTTAAAAAAAAATAAATTTTCGTACTTTCCTCCGTACGTTACACGGTATTCCGAAATCAAATTTATCATTAAAAGGACAGCTGTAGGTATAATAAAAAAAGATGTAATTTTTCTTTATATCAGTTTCCTATTATTCTGGCGATTGTCAGACATATCCTTATATGCGCCACGGTATTCCATTACATGCCGCTTCGCGTTGTTTGAAGCGACTCGTAATATCTCGGCGAGGAAGGCGCATAGGTGAAATTCTGCGGGTCCGGGGGTGGCGTCGCAGAACGCGGAGGGCATAAAAAGATTTCATGGCTCGTTTTCTGACCGAGGGACATAATATTTTTCGTGGTCGGACATTCGAGGCGCGCGTGGACCACCTCTCTCTACCTTTCTTCTCGCTCGCTGCATTAACAAAATAACGTAATAAAATCTGAGTGCTCTCCATTGCTTTCTGCCCATCTCCTCCCCCAAGCCCTCGTTCCCGTCTGTCCGCAGCTATCCCTCATCGCCTCGTCTTTCTTCTTTTTCTAGGTGGGCATTCATAAAGTCCGATACATTGTGCGCCGAGAGTTATATTCGTCATGGCTGTAACCGTCGACGGTGGTGGACACGCGATCGGCGAAAGGATCGATGTCCTGCGACGTCTGCGATCACCCAGTAGCGGCACGTAACGGTGAGTCGCCTTTTTTCCTGATTAATTCACAACCAACGACGGTACGAGCGTGTTCGCCGTTCGCTTTATGACTTATTGACTCCACCCTGCGTCCGTCTTTAACATTTTAGCGCGGTTGTCTTATACGGAGTTCCCTTTACGTGTTATTCGTAAAATCTCTTGCACATCAATCGCGGTGAAAGAATATTTGTTCTTTATATCGTACTCCAGTAATCATGTATTTCCGTTTGCGTGCGCATAAATACAACGTCGTGGATGACTCTTCACGACGTTAAGATACATAAAAAATAAATATGCGCGAGAAACGCGTCGTCGTTTCTCGCAGGCTATACGAACGCGTCGCACTGCGGCTGTAAAGCTCGTCCGCAATAACCAACCTTTCTTCTTCGAGTTTCCGAGCTATTCGGGAATGGGGCCGGGAGGGGGCTGCGCCTCCAGGTCGCGACATTAATTTCGCTCGAGCCGTTGCAGCGGCTTCCGAGTTTCGGATTTCGAGCACGCCCGAGGAGCGCGATTCGCCGCGATATTGCCGGGGCTTTACGAGCAGCCATCGGTGCAATTCAGGCAGTTTTTAGGGTCAAACGAATAGCTAATGCAAATACGGCTTCTCGCGCCCGGCATTATTTCACCTCCCCCTGCCGCAACCGGCCGTTAGTCTGGGCTTCTCGGCGTCGAGAATCCTCCTCCTCCTCCTCCTCCTCCTTCTTCCTCTTCCTCCTTGCTCCTTCATTCGTCCGTCTATCCTTTCCTTCGCCCCTGCTGCAGGCATTACACGAAATCTTAATGCCCTTCGTTATCAATTAAGACACGGTCGTTGCAATTAATTTCGTGGCCGGTCACCCCGTCTCCTGTCGCTGGAAACGGCAGACGGAAACGGCGTCGTCGTCTTACGCGAAAGGAACTTTCCTTCTCGATGTGTACATGAATGAGATTGCGCATGTAACGAGCGTAACGATTTTCTGGCGACTCTGAATACAGTTGATTTGTGGAGACTGAAAAAGTATCGGTTCACATAACAGTTACAGTTGAACGCGTGATAAATCACACATTTGATGAACGTGTTAGCGTAACGCCCGTCGATGTCGATTGCGATCGATTGTTTAAAGATTCATGGAATTAATGTACAATAAAAATAATCGTTTCTTCTATTCTTCGATAAATTGCACTTCATTGAGTGAGCTTGTCGCCGTTGAATGACATAAAAAAAAATATCGAACGTGCAACGTCATGGAAAGGGAGAGATAGATAGAGAGAGGGAGAGAGATTCAGATTAAAATCGAATTAATATGCATGCCTGCGCGCGAGTCCGCTTGGAAGCGACGGTGATGGAACGACGAAATCTATCTACTGTTGCCCGGTGAACAAACCTGTAATTTGTCAGAGCGGTTGGTCTCTAAGCCCCGGCATTATAATTTGCGCCTATGCAGAGAGCAAACTGGAACCAAGCCGAAAACGCGAGGAGGCGGGGAGGCGGGAGACCGGCAAGGGAGGAAGGAGGAAGAGGTTGAAAGGGGGGTCAACAGCCTCGGACACTCTTGGCTCGTACGCGAATCGATCGAGACTGGAACATCAGAGAGAGAGCGGCTAAGTATTCATGGCTGGCGAGGAGTTTCGGCGGCCAGGCCAAGCCGCCGATGAATTCCTCATGAGGGCCATGAATCTAATGGCGAATCAATCGCGAAATTACCGCCGGCGATGAAACGACGTCCGTTGGAATCGCTTTCGCGACGCGCCGACTTCCTCGAAGTAACTTCGAGTTGAACATTTGTCGTACGTTAACGTGACGTTCCGTTAAGTCGTCTTATACCTATAGTACAAGGAGAAAGTTTCAGGTCTCGCGGACATTCAACTCGCCATTTTGGTGCGATAAGATTTCATTGATACAACAAAACTTTCGCTATTTCGCGAGATTTCGAGGATTCGAGTTATTCCATGAACGATTATTCTGTTGCGTATGTTTTTTTTGACTCGACGAAGAGCGTTTTGCCGATTTTATATGACGCTGCGATAATATGGGATAAACTGGTAAATGTTTTGCGCCACTTTGTCATCGGCTTTTCGCTTTTTCTCCTTCACGTAAATCCTGTTACTCCGCAACATTGCGAGGAGGACTCCTCGACAGTTCTGTCGCAGTAAAAAGCTTAAGAGGTCGCGGCCGGGAGGAGAGCGCGTCCGTTAAATTACAAAAGGATCGTTGGTCGTGCCCGTGCTACAATGTTTTCCTTCACATATGCCGAAAGGAAGTGTATCATAAGTTACCGGGTGGGTGAGATCTATGGCGACGGGTTCGGGTCCATAATTCATGCTTTTGTTCGATTCTGTCGGGCATTATTTTAGGTTACGTCGAGAAATGCTTTCGGAATCGCGGTTTACCGTCCTCTTTCCTTCTTTTCTCGATAACCGGGAGAAAAATATGCCGAGTTTCCTGCCGCCTCGCCGAGCTTACACTGGGAGTCTAACGCGCGCCACCCTTGTTCGACGCACGACTCGATGGTATATAAATGGTGGTGGCGTCCGCGTTATATCCTTCGGTACTCGAATCGAGAAAGTAGCATAGATTTGATCTATAAGTTACATAGATTTGGTACACGAGATTTACACAAAGTGTAGAAAATATTTTTTTCTACTTTTTCCTCAAGAGATTAGCGGTTCGATGATTTCTCTATCGATTCGATACACGAATTCGAGCATGCTTAAAAAAATTATAACCCTTTATACCAAATCTGCACGGTATTATTAGCAATGACACGACATATTTTATTTCCTCATTTATTTTACAATCTTGATATCAGCGTGCCAAAGTTCGCACGATCATTGTCAACTTCGGCCAATAATCGCGTGCTCGTAAAGTGTTCGGGGTAAAAAATGTCCGTTATAAATAACCGAAGGGAGCGTTATCCTTTTCGCGCGGCGGGCCCCGTGCGATTTTAACGACCCCGGGCGCGTCGCGCTTCTCGAAAATCGTCACCCGAAAGCGCATCCACCTCCGTTCGGCCCGTGTGTGTCATTCTTCTGCTGTCCGTTTAACAGCAGCGATAAAACATGTCTAGGCTCTCGTAAGAGGCAAAGAGCGCGCCTTCTCGAGGTGCGTCTATACGAGTCTCTGTGAGGCACTTTAAAGTATTTTCGGCAATATAAGGGCTGACTTATGGCTTTCGCAATTCCCTCGAAAAATAGAGTGAGAGAAAGAGAAAGAGAGGAGGAAAGAGGAGATATCGGCAGCAAATAGAGGAGAAAGAAGGAGGGAGAGATGCTGGCGATGGCGTCTCGAGCAGGACGACCAGGATATTGCATTGTGTTTTCTTTCGGGACAAATGATTTACCGCGTTTCCCCTTGTACATCGCCGCGAGCTACAGCCCCGCAAAAACACGTAAGGGGTTGCAAGAGTCACCAAAAGCGACGACGACGACAACGTAGGGGGTTCCACGGGGGGGGCTCTCGGCGAAGAGAAAATAGGGAGCGGGGCAACCGAGCCGCACGATATGGGAGGTATTACATATTTATGGGCTTCTGGTCCCGGCACGGAAGCAAATTTCAGGCAAATCTCGGTCGGAAATAACGTTAAAGCCATTGGGACGTAAGGCCGCGCCGTTTTCAAGCGGGCGAATATCCGCGCGTTCGCCACCGGGATATTATTTTCCGGGGAGGAAACGGCACCACCCGAACGACGAAGTCGCGACTCACACGCCATTCTCTTACTACGTTCCACGGTCGGCCCGCAGCTTATTGCGAGTTGAACGTGAAATATCTTTCTTAGTGGTTCCGATTGCGACCATTTGTGCCATGGTATATTCGCAATTGCCGAGTAGAACGGTAGAAATGGAACAATGTAAAAGTGAATTGCCCTATTGGGTCAAAGACGATTCATATATTTATAATATTTAAATTTAGGGATAATTTAAGATAAAATTTAGGATAAAATTAGGAATTTTGAGTAACAGCAATAATAATTTTATTATTATAAGTGTGAAGGAAAGAAGGATTATGAATATTGACAATGAATATATATATAGGTACATATAAGTTTAAAAATACATAAGATACGTACATAAATTATGCAAAGGATGGCAGTAATATTGTTATTATGAGATCCAAGCAAAATCAGGAATCTGAAAGTAATTAAATTGCGCTTGAATAATGTTTTTTTAATATCCTGAGATAGCGAGCTAATGGAAGTAGTAACGGACGGCACGCGTCCGATTGGTGTCGCCAACTTGCAGCGCATTCTTGTACTACTGCTGCTCGAGACGTATACTTGAAACTCCTATCGCGTGCACCACATACGTGAACATTTTTCAGTGAAATTAATCTATATTTATTTAATTTTACATATTTTATACTTTAATTTATTCTGATTCTTCAAGTTCTTCGTATTACATAGCACATAAAATTATAAATGGAATTCTGTATATATTTAACTTATTATAAATTCAAAATAGGATTGTTTGAATTTCAATGCGAATTATAGGGTTATCTAAAACGGGCTTAATATTGAGAGAATTAATCAGCGAAACGAAACGATATTCGATTTCGAAACAGATCAGCGAATTGCGCATTCATCCGGCTACCATTAAACGTCATTCATATCGTTGCGCTGGTCGTAAAACCACCGCAACAATTACCGCCCTTTTGTCGAACGTGCTTACGAATAATCGGCTACCGCCGACGGGCATTAGCGTTTATGGCGTCATTAATATGAGATATCGGCGAACGTCTTCAAAAACCGGAAGAGCTTAACCTCGATTTCGTGCTGCCCACCGGACCGTAATGCTTCCTCGTAGTTTCCGATTTGATTCGGTTATATTTTATGCGAGTCCACCATGGGGGTCAGCGAACGTCGACGGGGCCGCCGCCATTCGCTCGATGGTCGAGAGCGAATTATTGAATATTGAGCACGGGGCCACTTCTTCGTGATCGCCATTCGAAGGGTAGCGGAGAGACAATGCTCCCGACGCACTGTGATTTACGTGCAAATATCGCTCGGCCTGAGATATAGCTCAGGGAAGAAATGACCTCTGACGCGGTATTATTCGACACGCGTACATTTACGTCGCGCAACGTAATCTCTTAATTCATCACGCGAAATAGCAATTCTGTTCCACGATTCCTTACGACAAGGAAACTTTTATTATTACGTATCGCTAATATTATTTCGTGTTCCTACGTTTACACTTTGTTCAGTTTAATTGTTGCATCGGAATTCATTCGAGAAGATAACGTTCTATGATCGGCGATGGCATTCATTCTGCCTATTGAGAATGACAGATCCACTTGAGTTACAGATAGTTTATATCTTGTGTAACAATTAATCCCCATTGCCGACTCACTAGCGGTCGTTTACTGTCTGGCTTCTTAATTCGCCATCCCGATGAAATTACACTCCTCGCGCTACCGTCAGTCCTTTTCTAAGCACTTCTCGGAATTAGATTCGCGCTTCCAAAAGGCGCTCTTTAGAGCGCGAAGTCGCTTCCTGCACCCTCCGTGTTTCGTTACGCGGTGGGCGCCGCCAAACCGAATAATTTTCGTTCGTAGAGACGAAAGGGTGGATGAATAAGTAAGAAGACGTCACTTCGTCCCATTACGCGTGCTGTGTTGTACTTTAACAGGTAACTGCAAAATAAAATTATACGTTAAGAAATGAGACTTAAAATATGAAATATAAAAAAATTGATAGATTAAAATTTTGTTTCTATACCACCGGTAGCGCTTGAGGGCTTAATTTTGCTCGCTTGAAACACGTAAACTAGCATTTTTGACATATCGGCCGCGGATTAATCCCAACTTGTTATTTCTTACTCTTCCCGCATCTCAAATAGCCATTAAGTGTCCCCGTTAAAAGTACTATGCGCTGATTTTAATTAGATTCGCGTTTCTCTAAAGAGAGCCGCGCCACGCGGAGAGAGGCAACCCCTTGGGCGGCCCATCCCTCGCGCCGAAATCCGGCGCTCGAGTAATTTTCGATTGCCGAGGCGAAGCGGCAGATGAATAAGTAAGAAGATATCGAGCCTCGAGCCGTTTGCGCCCACTTTGTACTTCGACCGCCGTCGATGCGGGAATCAGAAGGGGGATGGGGAACGCGGGGGTGCTTTGCTAGGCACGAAACGTAACGGAAGGGGGGGGAGGGGAACTCGCTTACACTGCCACGGGATTTCGCGAGCAATTACGTGATTAAGACGCCTCCGGCTGCGCTTGGGGTCTACTAAGTACGTACTTAGGTCTGATCCGTTACCGTACTAACTGGCTGCGGCTGTCTTCCTCCCTTTTCTCCTCCCTTCCATCCTCGCTCGCTACTTCATCTTCCGTGATTCCTCTCTCTGCCGCTTCTCTTTCTCCGCCGTCGTATCTCTCGTGTATCACTATCTGTTTCTCCTACGATACGATTTTGCGTCCTATCGTGTTCCGCCTCGTTTCTAAGCACCTCGCTTTATACCACTATCGTGTCTCGTTTCGAATGGCTAACGATGTTGTCGTAAACTGTTCGTAATGTGCTTTACTTAACGGTCTGATAATTCTTCAGTATTTCCTATTGATACTCTGCTTCTTCTTTTTTTTTTAATCCAGGACATGCACATGCTTTCGCTTTATTGATTTTGGCCAATATTCAAGTTGCATGTAACTTTGTTTTCGCATTTCAGTGATTCATGCTTATATTCAAAACTATTTACTTGGTTATAATGTTCAAGTGTTTTGAAAGAACACGAGTTTCAGAATGCTTGATAAATTCTATTCTACTTCTATTCTCTCAATTCAACTCCGTTTTCGTCTTCATTTCTCACCCTCGGCGACCTTTATCACGCCTATAGTCATCTATACACTCTGCGAGTTCCCTCTTTGCTTCGTGAAGCATCGGAGAGCCGTTCCAGGCTCTCCGTCGGTTGCCTAGCTGGCTGGCTGGCTGGCTGGCTTTGCCGACGACGTGAGTTTCAGTTTACCGGAAATTAACTAAATAATTCAAGAGGCGCAGCTCCCGAACAGCCCATCTTTGTCTGTCTCCCCTCGCGCCCGGCTACGACCGACGACGAAACACCTCCGTGGAGAGAGACTCGCGCGGATGTAAATTAAAAAAGGCTGCTGTCCGGCCTTTTATCATCTAGCCTGTCCTCTCCCGCTGCACGGGCTGCTGGGTTTATGGGCTCGCGAGAGGAGTTTTGGGCGCGTTAGGTATTCATTAGAGACGATATGGACAAGCGCGCGACTGTCCGGGAAGGTGGTGGTAAAATAAAAAGAGTAATAATTGCTACCGAGTAGCGCGCACGGGTGTTATAAACATTTTACGGTGCTTTTAATTAATCTAGGAATCATGATGCTTTTCCCGCGATATTCCATACTCCTGTATTCTGAAATGAACAAAAAAGCTTGCAGAGTGTATATAGAGAATGTACACACAGAATATCGATTTTAATTCATAAATTTGATAACATGTTTGAAAAAGTTTATTATTTGGATCTAATATTCAGAATTTTTTGAATCATGATTACATTTTCCAAGTAATGTCCATTGAATAGTTAATAGTTCATTGACTCTATTCTTGGGTTTAATTCGATGCAAAATCCTCCGATAATATCTCTATCGTTTGATCATTTCGCGAGGCAAAAATGTGAAATTAGAATGAGTTCCGACGCGAAACGGTGAGGAACTGATAACGATAAAATGCTGAGTGTCAATGGGCGAATCGCTATGTGTCGTCCCCCTCGTCTGACGCGTCGAACTGCCGCGAGTGCCTAAGGGGGTATATGACGCGTGGCATGGTGTGAACGAGGCCTCATTTGAATCCGAATGGAGACGATTTTCGCAGAAGAGGCTGTCAGTGAAATGGCAGTTCGCGAGGGGGTGGCGGCAGATAGAGAGACGGAATGAGAGTCGGGCCCCCGTTCGAGATGAGTCGTGGAACGAGGACGGGACACGAGTGCCGAAGAGGGAAAAGAGCGCGAGGAGCCATGCTTCGCTCCGTTTTCCGGCGTAACGGCGATGCTAGCAATATGTCACCGACAGATATTCGTATTGGTATTCCGGAGAGCGCGCGGGCCGTCGACCGGAAGCTCATGTATTTCCGTTTCCATGCCGCGCGTCGGATCTGGATTTTCCTTTTCTTCCTCGCGCTGAATTGAATTTCTTCGATTCCTTCGATCCTCTTGAGATATACATGTGCGGTATATGCGCGCATCAAAGAGTTCACGTGATTTAATAACTGTAAAGGAAGAGATTGCGCGAGAATCATCGATCGTAGTAAAGTTGTAGATGGGATTCGCGCGGAAATATTGACGCGAATATGTTACGCGTATTGAATATATGAGATTTCTTTTAGTAGATCAAGCGCATTCACATAACATGAAATACCCTAAATAACTTTCTAAAATGTTACTTCATTTCAATGTTTTGGCGATGATCCTATTCTATCCTTTTCATCGAAATGACATCACTTCGCGCCGTTATTAAGTTCTCAATGAAAAACACGGCTTAAGTCGTCAGAATTTTCCGCAAAGAAAAGGCATTGCTGAGTGCCGCTCTTCCATTATTAGCGTTTTCGTCGAATCCCCCTGGTTCCATCCACGAGATTATTATCCTGCCGATTTCATAACATCCTTCGAGGTGATGCCTCCTCCTTCTTCGCCCACCCCTCAGCTCTACCGGCGCTTCCGGCGTATAGTGCTCGCACTCCATTAAAGTAATGAAGACACCGACGACGGCTCGCTCTGCGTCGTGATGCTTCGGGGGTCCAAAGGGTTTCCTTCCAAGGAGTTTATTCCGCGTCGGGGGCCGTTAAACTCAAAACAAAACCCGTGGAGCCTTCTCCGATTCCTCTTGCCCTCCACCTCGTCTCATTTTCCGTGTCTCGCGTCTTAATCTTATCCGCGATCCAACGCCACACCGGCGCTGGCGTTTCTCGTCACGGCACGAAGGATTTTATCGTTCCGCCTGTTTCGCATCCCGGGCATTAACCCGCGATGAGCAGAGGCGTATTATTCTTAAACTGCGCGACGCCTGCCGTTCCTACGGCCGGCTTCTTCATTGCCACCTAATTTGACACGTCCGCCGACGCGCGCAGTTCCACGTTGGAACGGGAGCTCCTCGGTTCTGTCCGTCTTAATTCACTTTGCCCGCGTGATGATCGTGCTGGAAATTTAAGCGAATTGTACTGGCGCCGCTAATTGCGTTACAAATGGAAACACGTCCATCAGGAGAGCACTTACATTTGATTGTCGCTGAATGAAATTCAGGTGCGATCCTGATACAATGGATTTTGCAATTATTATATTAACCCAATGCTTTTCATAATTAAAACAAACGCTCATACGTTTGATCGATCAAATAATAATATAATTACCGATAATTTTATGTTTAATTGTTTGAATCGAGAAACCGAGAAGAGAGTCGATGTAAATGGATTTTCAAACTTTTTAAGAGAGTGCAGACATAGTCCCATTCTGGATAAATCCTTTATTTTTAGGAATACAGTTTTATATGTGTCATTAAATAATAGTTTATTATAACTATTATGTCCATTATTATATTCAATAATAGTATATTATATCCAAAAGACATTTATCATGATCGCAGTCTTGCAGGCGTCGTAGTAATTTTTTCTCCCAATACTAGCGCGTGCGTCTAATGAAGAACGCCGCCGACCTTTAATTGCATGTCAATTTTCGACTTGTCACACGAGCCAGATTCGAGACAGCCGAAATGAGAGATCCTTGCGCGGGTCGCGCATGCACACGTCGCCCGCCATATGTCGTGCTGGTCGCGTGCCTTTACGAGAGGCCTTTCGTGGTAGCGTAATTACGTGCTCAAGAAATAATGAACGACTAATATTGTCGTCCTGGCTGGCGACCCCTTCTCCCTCATTCTCTCTTCCGTGCCCGCTGAAAACGCTCGGTCCGTCGCGACTTATCGACCTTTCGTTGTATCGCTTTCTCAGTCATTCTGCGAGCACGAGTCCTTTGATTGTCCGACCTTTTGTACCGTATTCACGTGCTCCACTCCTTTATACGTTTCTCCTGCTCGTTGTCTCGGCGAACATTCGGTCGTATTTCGAGGATGGCGATATCGATTCGTTTCGTATACGGTTTTGAGTATGCTTTAATCGCAGTCGGGAGATATGGATCTGCGAGGTGAACAGGTGAGGCGTGGGAAGCCGTTTTATCGAGGTACTCGATTAGAGAATGCCGAGTGTACTCTAGGATGGATGGTCCCCCGAACGAGCCTTATTGATAAACGAGGTCTTTATGGTTTTGACTTTGTGGTCTGTAAGTTAATTATTTCCACATAAAGGAACTTGCGAAACTTGCGTTATGTCGACTAATGAAAGTATTTGTATACATATATTCAAAACGAATACAATTGTAAGTATAACATAAGATGATAAGAAATTTAAAATAGATGCAAAGCAATAGAATATTCTTGTAAAAGTGTTCTTATTTTATATAGTATTCTTATCTTATATAAAATCAGTCTTTTCTTGATACTTGTAAATCTGACCAACAAACAAACCAACAAACAAACAAACATTAATTTTATAAGATAACATTTCCATAAGAATGTTTTTATTGATTCTCATCCTTTTATAATAAATTCCTTATTACGTTACATTGTAGTTGGTACATGTAGGTGGAAGCATTTGGAATCGCGTCGGTTGTAAGGTACATGGTGCGTTTTCACAACAGGCTGACTCCGAAAATTTATACACTCCCTCCAAATGACATGCGCACGCTATAAATCAAATAACTTTGTGGGAAACGTTTGAGGATAAATACAAACGTCTCAGTGTCTAAGTCCTACACGGTTCTGTCTACTTTAGAACGGGGCCGGAAAGCGGCGCCATTAATTAAACTCTTTGTCGCGCGATCAGCGAGCGAGAGAAGAGTTGGCATCGCGTCACCCACCCTGATTCGTCGCGGAGGCGGCTCTTGGCTCGATAGATTTTGGCACGATACATTCGCGAGAGGTTGACAGGAGGGGAAGGGGGTTGAAAGAAGAGAGGCATACGTATTCCCCGCTGTTTCTCGTGTTTCCTCTCGCGTTCTTTCTCTCGCGAAGAGTCAGAGGGACGCGAACGGGAGGAGCGGGGAAGTGGGAGGGTTCTAATTAATGGGTGGCACTGTGCTTGACATGTTTACTCTGGACGCAACCCCCTTGAGTCTCTCCTACCTTCTATTCTTTTTCAGGGAGGGCGATACAGTCGTACCCGACATCTCCCTCTCGCTTCCCGTCGCTTTCTTCCTTCATCTATCCTTCGTTCTTCGCACACTCTTCTCTCTTTCCTTTTTTTTTTATTTCCGCGAGTTTAGTCAAAAGCGCCACGCAAATACTCGCTCGGCGAGCGACCAATTATGCCGTGCCGACGAGAAACTTTAGAGTTCTGATTAAACATGGTGCTCTTAATGGATGGTGCTTCCGGCGGCGGGAGCTGGAAACACGTCATGCGTTTAAGCGATCGGTGATAGCGGAAAGAAATTGAGCGAGAGAGGGTTCGCGCGCTGTGTTTGTTCCGAATGAGAGTTGTTATTATGGCAGAACAATAGTACATGTATTATTTATTTGCGTTTTATGAAAGCATCGTCTCTATCAGTCTTTAGAAGGAAATAGTTTTACCATGCCAAATACTCACTTAACAGCAAGATGACTTGTCAGATTGATCCTCGCGAAAGTGAAGTGAAATTAAAGCGGGGTAAAATTAAAGAAACAACAAAATTAATGTAATGAAACCGGTGCGATTTATTTGCTTGCAATTTTCGACGCACGTGTGAGCGTCAAGCGGCGCGAAATAATTATATAATTACCGCCCGGTAATGCAACGGCGGTCAATATCGTAAACTCCTCGCCCTCTTCTGATACACGGTCTGCATATATTGACGCGGATGCGAATGTAGCGCGCGGCGTGGCTACGTTCGCTATTTTATCGCCGTCCCGGTGTTTTAGAGCTTCGATTAAACGCAATCGCGTAACGGCCGGCGTATCCTGCTCGTAGAAACTGGCAGCGCGAGATGCGGGTATTACTCTAATCGCTGATAATGGAAAGAGATTAAAAGGAGCGGCGGTAACCTCAGGTAACGCGAGTTCTGCGTCGCAGCAGCTTCGCACGCGATGCACCGCGTGCATGTGACGCGTGGCGTTGTGCATGTGCGACCGCAGCTATATTTAGACCTTTAGATACAAAAAGTGCAATTTTGCTTTTGCCATATTTTTCATTGGGTTGTTCAACTTTGGTTGAGAACCAGTATTGCCTAGAAGAAGGATTGTCTATCTAAGAATTTAGTAATTTCAATAGAATTATAGATAGATTGTTGTATGTACGAGTAAATATTAATATTGTTAGGTATAAAAAGCGAAATTCTGCGTTTGCTATATTTTTTATTGAGTTGTTCAATTTTTGAAATGTAGGATCGTTTGGCAAGAGATTATCATCTAAGAATTTTGTAGATTGATTAGAATTTTAGGTGACAAGTTATTATTATACATGCAAGTAAACATTAAGCAATTTTTCAAATTACGTGATTAATGAAAATTATTTTGTAATGGACTGCTATTATAGACGTATAATTTTATTATAACAACGTATGCTGATATGACAGCGATTTCTAACTTTGTAACTAAAATCCTTTCGTCGCGCAAGTTCGATCACATTACCTGCGTGTTGCAGCACACGACCTGTTATGATAATTATCTGGCTGGTGCAACATAACGCTAGTTATCGTCTCATTTTATTTAATCTCGACGTATATGCAGTTGCGTATTGCGCGTCGACCTGTCGTGGTATCGACCGCGTGTATGACAGTATCTTCTGACATTTACATGGTGCGAGGATGGACGATGTTATATTCTAACAGGATTACATAAGCCACATTGGACGTTCAAAAGAAATATTTTTTTCCGAATTGTGAATGATGAAGACGTTTTCGTCATTTTTCTCGACGCGCTTCCGTCAATGACGCTGTTGCGATTCCTGGATGTGACTAGTCTGGAATAAACAGATAGCTCGGTCAGTACGTCGCATGGGTATCAAGATCAATTTATCGCGTCCAGGCAGTAACATTGTAGTCTACGCAGATGATAATCGTGCGCTTGCAGTTAATGCAACATAGTGTTATGTGCACTTCGATCCAGCCTAAACCTGAATACACAGCAGGTTGTATATTACGGAGCAAATGCTACGGTCCGCTGTGATAACAACGCTGCTTACGATAAACCCTGAGTCATGCGAACTCGTGTTTCTTGCTCACTGTTACGCTACGTTTTATGCGTACCTTCGCACGTAACGTATCCAGGGTGTATATCTCACGTCGTACCGGAGCTAAGAGGACGAAGATAAACCCTAAACGGCCAATTTCTCTCCGGCTTTTTATATGCCTTAACGATATCACCTCAATATTCAACGGTCAAACGAGAGGCAAGCACGATCCACGATGAGATTTACCAAGCTCGAATTTGATTTAAGCGCGTAGCTTGTACACACGATTACACCCGAGATACAGTAGCGTGACATCAGTATTAATCAATTCCATGCAATTTCCAAATACGCCTGATTGATCCCGGCTACTCAAGATAATTATAGCCTCGGAAGCTGCTACAGGTGCTTGTCTGTCTGTGTCCTCTCTCTCTCTCTCTCTCTCTCTCTCTC
>NW_020221295.1:817592-845118 GCF_003070985.1 Temnothorax curvispinosus
ACACACACACACACACACACACCACGCGCGCGTTCCCGCGTTCTTCAGTGTGCGTTCCACAAATCAATGTGCCGTGCAATGTAGCATGACATAACGTATGCAACACGCGCGGTATCTACTTGTCATAGAACGGAATCGTAGGTTGCGTAGAAGCCAAAAAAATGACGTGTTGGAGAAGTGTTGGCGCATTCACAAAATATAGATTGTTAATGACTTGGAAGTTTGCTGTTCTCCGTCCATGATACATCGTGTTGTCAGATTTATCACGATGTAGATTACCATGATTAGTGTTGCCTCTGCTCTTCTGCGATGCAATCGCGTATCGATACATCGCCACGTATATACCTCTCATGACGATTGATATAGTGGACGCTACGTTCATTAAACTTGTAATCTCCCTTGGGGTACAATCGGTGCACTGCTATTTGGGGCGAATTGCATCTTCGACGTGAAAAGATGAAAACGTTATGCAACTTAAATCGATCTGAGATGACAGGTAAGCGTAAATAGAGGCGGGACGAATAGAGACAGAGAGAGAGAGAGAGAGAGAGAGAGAGAGAGACAGAGAGAGACAGAGAGAGAGAGAGAGAGAGAGAGAGAGAGAGAGAGAGAAACAAGGAGATAGCTAGAGAGAATCGGAGAGAGGATCTTACAAACTCGCATGCAATCTACAAGGATTGATTACGTATCCATTCGAGATAATCATCATCAACCGAGCTACTGTCATCTGCGCTCTACCATTCCCTAATGCGAGTCTACGGTTCGACGGAAGGCAACGTGTTGCACGACACGGTTGCAGTATTGGAGATGCAGCATTGTGGTAATGAATGGCGCTCGCCCTTCAAAGGACTAATGCGAAATGGCTATCTACCAGTAACCTGGAAGAGCATTTGTCGTTCCCGGGAATAAATAACAGATTCCGATAAAAATATTCGCAGTAATTAATTTGTAATTTCTTCTATGGTATACATATACAATATGTATGTGGAAGTTTCCCGCCGTTACTACTACATTATTAGCCGCTAGTCACGGTTTGAACGTTTGACTTCGCCAGCCTAGCAATTTCAATTCGACGATCGATCGACCTACACTACTCCGCGTGATTGCTACTTTTGAAGTGCGGAAACGCATCTACTAATTACAATTACACAGGATTATGCGCCGTAGCCTGGACATTCATTCGTAAATTAGAGGATCTGCGTCTTAAATACCACTTCCGCGAAAATCTTGCAATATCTTAGTATGCATTTTTAATTGCAGCCAGTACTGCTCGGAGACACTCTTTTAAATATCTTTTAAAAATATAAACGTGTAATCTTTCCAGACTTACAATTAACAATAAAAATGTTTTATATTTTGTCTTCTGGGACTTAGCATTCCATCTTTAGAATTTCGACATCATTGATTCTGGTTGCTTATAAAAAATCGAGTGCTAATTTTATAGAGGCTTTTCACAGCTCTTCTAGCGTAATTATTTAATCGCATGTGATCTCTCGATTAAACGCTCGAGATTAATTTTGTCAGAGAAGTATACCGCGATTGCTGTTAGACATTTTCCTCTCCCTTTTTCTTCCTCTTTTGATATGGTGTTGCGAGTCGGATAACGAATGTAACCGGCTGTCACGGTTCACGCACGCCGATATATCGCGTTACATTACTCGCGCTATGTATCTGTTCATCCTTACGTTTTGCTGCCTAAGCAAGCACGAGACTCGCGCTTGCACGTGCGCACCATGGACTTGCCTTGCCGCACATCGCGGAAGTTCGGGTTTAGAGCAAATAGCCTCTGGCACGCATTAATAATTGATTATGGTATCAAACTCGGTCGTAGACGTGTACTAAGTGTAACACAATTTGGGCACATAGTTTGGATATTTGATGATCCATTTTATTGAGAATAAAGCGGAATGTATTGAACTGAATTGTAGTAGAACCATTGCTTCAATGACATTTACGTGAACGACATTTTTATCGTCTTTATCATGAAAAGAAAATTTTGAAAAATGGAATAAAAATTTAATTTATTGATGATAAGACAATTTTTAATTCATCGAACTAAGCGAAGGCGATAAATGGCTAATCGATATACAATCGTCAAACGGTTTGTATGCGATTGCAGTCTACTTTACATGAGGCATTAAATGCTTCGCGACGCGATCATCGATCCTCCGCGCTGTATTTATTACGATCCTTTCTGTGCCTCGTGCGACCCGCTCCGGCGGTCTCGGCAATAAATAAATTTCGCCACGCGACGCTCACAATTCTTCGCCGGGCTATACGGAACTCCTGACACCACCTACTATTTCGTGGATCGGCACCGACTGACCCAGCCACCCACACACGCACAGGACCACACAACATCGCGCATTTTTGCCCGCGTACGTCCGGCTGTAAATCAATTCGGCGCATCGGAGGTATTTCAGTTAAATGACACATGAGAGTGTCCCTATAGAGCGTTCTCCTTTTCCGTTTCGCTCTTCTCCGCTAAGTCCGTCTCTCGTTAGTCCCTCCTTCTTGTTTTCTTTTCAACGGTACAACCCCGGGAGGATCCTACACAGGCCCGGGTGTAGAATTGAATGCGACGCATTGTACGACGTAGTCTGACCGTACGATATTACGAGAGCGAGGGGGGGAAAGGCAGGAGAGAGAGAGAGAGGGAAGAGACAGCAGAAAGAGAGAAAAGGGAGAAAGATGGGCGCGAGGGTCGAATAGGGTGATGAGGAATAAGTGAGAAGGGCGCCAAGTCTCCCGAATAGAACGAGAGTCATGGAACGGAGCTCGAGTTATGTACCGTCCACCCCTGGCCAATGGGCGCGTTAAATTATGCCTTGTCTCGACCGGGACAGGATGCATCTAGACCCTTGAATGCGCAAAACTTCACGAAAAAATGTACAGTTGGAATTATAGCGTTTTTTATATAACTAATTACATACAATTAATTATTTAATCGAGCTGATTAAAATTAGAGATATAATTATAAAATAATCATTTTTCTGACATCTTCTTTTTCTTTAAGAAGAATTGTTAATTTAACATTTTTGAAGAAAATTCTCTTTATATATATTGAAAACCCATATTTAATTATTTTTAATACGATTTTAATGAGAAAACAACTTTCACAACTCTTTAAACTAAAAATCGTCCAACATTTTGTTCTCTAAAGCGCACTGACTTTTATCACTTGTCTGCCATAACAATGTTTCTTTTTTCTTTCCCGAAAAGTGTAAACGACAACGGGAGACGCTCCGTCATGATAAGAAATCTCAAACGGGAATCCGAGGTCATTCGAGCGCGCCCCGATTTCCCTACCCCTGGAACCTGATTTGTCTTGTCCCTTTCTTCGCCAGAACTCGTGTCTCGCGTCTGGTAACGAGGGACCGACGTAGAGGCAGGAAAAGGCCAAGTTTTATGGGATCGCCGCCGCCGCGTTAGGCAGTAGGGAGTAGGACATAGGAAAGCGGACGAGAGAAAGAGGAAAGCGGGAAATAAGGGAAAAGCGCGATCTGGGAATCGCGCGTAATGAGACTCTCAAAATATAGCCAAGGACGATTGTCGAGGGTCAGTCTACCGTACCCTAACTGCAACTGTCCATTTTTATTATTTTCCTTCCGCTTCGCCTTCTTCCTTGCGTCCTCTCTCTTTCACTACGCGATTCTCTTCGTTTCTCCCCCTTTCGGGAAGGCACTCTCGCTCGCTGTCCAACCCCCTCGACGCGTCGCGGTGTCGGTACGGTTGAACGATAAATTCAAGACGCTTACTGCCTGCCCAATGGCGCGACGTGAGGAACGGGATTGAGCGACTGCGACGATGAGCTTCCGAAATATTGAGAGGAAATAGGACGGGATGATAACTCCGGTAGAATTATGGCGCGCCGTTATCTGCGAGAGCAAAGGTTGCGATCCTGAAATTTATCTTGGTAGTTGCCTTTAGTTCCTAGTAACGATAAGGTGTCCCGCGCTTTACTTGCGACCTTAAAGTCAAACTGATTGATAGATACCATTCTCTCTTCTTGGTATCCCGCATAGGAATTGAACTTAAATTTACGAACGTTTGCGCTTCTTTCTAGCATCATATTTTTTTCAATCGTATATACTTATTGAGAGGACGAAGCTATAAATTATCCGCACAAAATGCATCATGTGAGTTTTAAGCTGAAATCATAGAACGTTTTATTAACATTGCGGTCTCTATAAAATAACTCACGCGGATGGAATACGTGACATATACGATTTGTCACGAGGTTCACGTGTACAACGGTAATTCGTACGTCCAATTCGAGCGGCGTAGCTTATCGTAATAGTTGGCCGCGGTAAACGCGGGACGCAAAAATACGGTCCGTACCACCGTAGGCGCTATTCCTACCCGCGGACCCAGACAAAACAGTTGCACGCCAAATTGGCAATATTCCACCCGTGTGTACTCGGCCGTCGCTGAAATTGGAAATGTAGCTCGCGCATCTAGATTGGCCGGCCTCGGTTGAGCGAGAACACTTCTCTCTCTCGCTCTCTCTCTCTCCTGCTCTTTTTTTCACTACTCTCGCTTGTCTGTTATTGCCACATCACAGGGGAGAATATCGGTACCGAGACACGTTTTATTAGACGGAATTCCTAACTGTAACGATTTATCTGCGCTGCCGCAGATATTGCCCGGTTGCGCCGCCACCTCTTATTATCTCTCTATATTTTTCGCTCGTCTCGCGACCATGGCTGCACGAGTTCGCGGTTGCCCAACCGACAAAAAGGTGAGGTCGCACTTTTATTACCGTCATTATTATCGTTATCGTAATGCACGTCCGCGGAGAGGAAGAGAGAAGTATCGTCGTAAAATTCGGAGTATTTCTCCTAATTGCGAATAGTCACGGACGGTCCGTTTCTTTCGTCGTTTTGAGTCTTTCGCGGGGAAGCACGGTAAGATCGTCCTGATGTTAGATCGTCGCGTTTTCCTCGTAAAATGCGAGCGTACGACTCGTGTAAGCAGATATCCTTCGACCGATAAGCGATAGAAAGAAACAAAGAAAGATATCGCAAAGTCCCGCCGTTCTATTTAATGGAAGCTTTATCGCTGTTTTCGAGCTAATTTGCAATATCAATAAACCATCAATCGAGATTCGAAAATATGTGATGAGAAATTATAATTGATTATCCGAGCAATGATATTCTATCGAGAGACATTTCGACAATTACGCTGTATATTATTATATGCACTTTGATGATACTCATAATTCGATGACCGATAATACCAAACGCACAAAGCAAATTGAAGCATCAGTGAATCGATGTCATTTTCATTCGCGCGTGTCAGTCGAATTGATTCCTCGTCGAATCGGATATGAGCGAATGGTTTCCGTTAGAGCGAAAGAACGAGATCGTTTCTGCGTTTACGTGCTGTCGTCGCCACTGTTACTTTCGTCCCAGGGGGGGTCTCGGGCGATCCGGTGCAATATCCCGAAAGCGCGATCGGATCCTTCGTGGTCCACCACGGTTCATCTCTTGCTCGTCTCGTCCGACCGACCAGCGCGCTCTCCGACATAAAACGAGTGAAATGGTTTTGACGTGGAGTGGAGCGGGAGCGATGGCAACGGCGACGAGGATGAGGGTATGGCAACCGGGGGAGGGCGGCGCGGCGTTCCATAATCCATTGTGTCCAGTGCCAATTAAACGGTGCTGCCATGCGTATGGTCAGGAACTAACCGGCCGTTCTCAACACGGTCACAGATCTATACGCATACGCGCACGCACGGAGGTTTCTCTCTCCGTAAGAGGAGCAGCCGCGGTTGGATGCAGGAGGAGGCGGAAGAGGAAGAGGAAGAGGAGGAGGTGGAGGAGGGGAAGGGTGAGGTGGACCACGGTTCGATTGGGGAGCATCTGGACCTCTGGATGTACCGGCAATTATCGGACCGGGTTACCTACAACCGTACACCGCACGCTCACGTACGCGTGAATACGTGAGCGTGGAGCGTGTCGGAGGGTGAGAGGCAGAACGGGAGAGAGCGATAGAGGAAAGATAAAGGAAGAAAGAGAGATAGACTGAGAGAGAGATATATATATAGAGGAGGTGAGTATGGTTGTGCAAATGCGCGAGAATCCTTGCAGCATGCGTTATAATCGCAATAGTGAGTCGCTAGCCGTGCGCGAGAGATCGATAGAAATCCGTTGATTGGTCTCTGCTACTTGATCCGGAGTTAGATCCTCCGGGCTACCTTAGTCGAGGACGAGGTCCGATTCGGAGTACGATCTGGCCGGTCCGGTCACGGCGATGCCATCTCTCCCTTCGCTCGCGTGTCTCCTTGACTACTGCGGTTCGGCGCCCCCGGGGGTGAGCATTTGAACGTGTCGGTTTCGCAATCGGAAATTCGAGACGTTCCGGTTACGGGGGAGAACAGGTGATTGTTTCTGACTCGCTTGTCTAGGTGTAAGCGTGGTCGACCGATGCCTTGATTGGATTGGACGTGGCCACTGACGAAAGGGTCGTATCGAGTATCTCTTAATGACTGGGCTAGACGGTGCGAATGTTTTACGCGAATGTTTGGTCACGCTAACGCGTCTTAATGAGGAGAACCGCAATTCTGGAGATTCTTGGGCTGTTCATTAACGTCGCAATATGACGATTGCGTATTCGCACGGAAGGAACGTCTATAAAACCAGTTATACATAATACATACATAATAAATATATATAAGGAACCTTTAATTTGATTACTTAAAATGAGAATATATTTTTATGTCAGCATTTAAAGGATTTATCGTAAACGAATGTCACACGGATGTCGCAAGTGGTTAAATTTCTCGGGCTTTAAATGCGCGAGTCTGATCTTTCGCGAGATGAAGAATGAAAGGAAGAGGGGAACATCTTGACGCTTGGTTTCGTGCACGAACGAGGGTGCTATTCTTGAACTCGCGTTTCTCCGCTCGTAGCATTACTTCGTTCATTATGGCAAACATATTACGGTGAGCCGCGCATCCCAGCGGGTCGCATGATGGAGATGTAATCGTGATATCTGTGTTTGCTAATGTAAATCCGTCGCGCTACCGGTATTTATAATGCGAGCGGGCATAATCGCGTGTCCGATGCACCTTACGTTGCACGCGCGTTTACCCGTCCCCACCATCGTTTTTATTATTGATGACCATTCGTATTTCCTGACCGATCTGCCGCGAGTTCTAATGGATATGCCCGCTTAATGAACCGTATTAAGCAGAATTGCGGTAATAATTATGCTCGCTGTCAATCTGAGATATAGTTATTGGCCGCAGGATACGTGGTCGTTAACTACCGGAATTATGGCAGATTCTTAAATTTTATTTACCAAATTAATTTCGAGATTGTCAGGCGGTTTTTCGTGTCTCGCGCATAAGTACGGTTTTACCACGCGAGACTTTTTATAACGATTGCAGGATTTAAATCTTGACGGTCCTTCGCCTCGTAATAATTCGTTCGTACTCTTACGATATTTTCAATTTAACTGCCTACCGTTACTCTTTATATTATACTAAATTTATTTTTTTTTCTCTCGCAATCATTAATCGCAGTAATCCAGCGCGTGCTTAGCGATTTACCTTCAATATTCATGGCACATTAGCAGATTCAATTATAAATTCAAGTGCGTAATGCGCTAAAGGACCTGCGAGATCCTTGAGATGCAGGGTGTATTTCGGATTGTGCGATCGCGTGTTCAGAGTCGTCACGATGACGAAGATGCATTGGGACTAATCGAACGCGAGAATCGACCGAGATGGTAGGAACGAACTTACCGCGCGCTGTATGCTCTTTCCACGTGGACACGTGTTCAACCACGTGTGCTTCGACCCCTCGGCCGTTACTTCTGCCTTTTTACCTCTTGTTTTTTTCTTTTGCCCGCTGCTCCTGACTCACTGTAAAGTTCCTCTGTTTTTTTTCTCTCTTTTTTTTTCTCTCCTGCCTCTCGCGTCCAACTACTCGTTCTTTTTCCACTGATGCACGCAGCTCATGTCTTATATAGGGTGAGAAATCGGTAGAAAGTACTCTCGTACGATACAGAGGGTCGAGAAATGTCTAATTACTATTTAAAAATCGGATTAGGGTATTTTTTTTTAATTTGTAGGCACTTTTCTAGCTTTTGTATTGTTTTGAATCAGTGATAACATTTAAACCACAGACGTAGCGCATTACATAGCTAAACTCAGCATTAAAAATTTATTAGAAAAAACGTTACAAAAGTGAAAGTGATGACAAATAAATTTGTCATTTTAAGATAAATGATCTTGTAGGATTTACTAAAACATGTAACATACGCACTAATACACTTACAAAATTTTGTTTATGAGTGATATGTGAGTCGAAAATGTTCAAGAAACGCATATTTACTGTTATTTGAAAAAA
Source organism: Temnothorax curvispinosus (assembly GCF_003070985.1). Taxonomy (NCBI): domain Eukaryota; kingdom Metazoa; phylum Arthropoda; class Insecta; order Hymenoptera; family Formicidae; genus Temnothorax; species Temnothorax curvispinosus. The sequence continues at coordinate 825,950 of NW_020221295.1, forward strand.
ATTATAATTCTTCGAGACACACCCTGTATATTTTGTATATACTATGTGCCTGTGTGCGCGCACACGTACCGCATGTTTATCGTCCTTTTGCTTCCTGCGTGGAGAAGGTCTTTTATTATTTTATTATAGAACGGGTTTGTCAGTATATTGCGATCGTGCGCGCGCGCGCGCGCGCGCGAATAAGACGAGGGAGAAGTGGAGTATAGCCGCGTCAACGGTGCCACGGATCTCGGATCGTACTGTGGCAAAATATCGCATGAAATTGATACACGGCGCAGCGAGGTTTATTGTACGTGCAGCCGAGCCGCGTAATTGACTGCATAAATTTTCCTACGTGCAAAATGAAAGATGTCTTTTTTCATTAAAGCTGTTATTTCAAGCTCTTTTTTTTTAAACGATACCTGTTGTGCAAAAGAGATGCATAGAAGAGAAACATAGGATGTTAATAGATTTGGTAGTCTTTGATCAAATCATTTTTTCGTCGCCGCCAAATTTATAAGTCATAAAATGCATAATTCATTACGCTCCTTTTCTATGTTTATTCGATTATGATGATAAACGTGGCGAGGCGATGCAATATAGGCGATGATAGTGGCGATGGCTACCGCTCGCGTATATACGGATCGCATAAATTCATTTAACGTGTGGTTATCGATGGCCATCGAAAGATTTATGACGACGAAACCCTCCGTTTTATGATCCTCTTGGCTACCCTCTAATTTTTGTCGTCATGCCCCTCTTCGTTCTGCGATTGCTACTCCCTTCTGCTGTCGTCGTAAGACGTTGCATGTACTTTGATATCGCGGGGAATAGATGCCCCAATCTCACGCAGTAATCGCACTTACATAAATGCCATGAAATAATGATACATTAAGTCGCGACATTTTCACGTTGAGTGGAATAAAAGGAGGGGTGATTAGAGGCCGCTTTAATCACTGTCGCTCGATGACTGGAATGTCACTTCATGGCCGTTAGACGTGGAATTACGTCGTCTTCCCCGAATCTGACACTGAATACAATTTAATGAGCCTAATGGCACTTTAATCCGTTCGCGTAAGGATGCCTTTGAAATGTTGGCGCAACGCTCGAGGACAAGTCGGTTCTTAGCTGTCCGCTCTAAGGTAAGGCCCTTTCCGCGAAAGTTTCTGGAATAATTAATTAATTTGTCCAATCGATACACTTCAAATTGGTTAAGTTTAGCAGCGTACAGTGTATAAGGCACGTCGGTTTAGCTGGTTAATTGTTCACGAACATGCCCGGTCCTCAACCTGTCGAGTTAATGTCACGATTCTCTGAACTTACAACTTAATGAATTAATTACTTGTTTCAATCCTCTATCTCAAACGCTATTTCAAACGTAATTTCGATTTAATAACGTGCTTAAAATTGAGAAACTTGGATGAAAATGAGGGTAAGTATCATCAATTCTGAAGTTAGATGGTGTAATTCTAGATCACTGAAACATAGAAAATTTTTTTTTCATCTAATGTTAAAGTGATATTTTTATCTCGAGTGTGGAATATTTACAAGTTCTGATAACGACCAAAATATATCGCTCGATGTAGAATCCAAGAGTGTTTGGAGATATTTTCTCTCGAAAGGTAATAAATGACGCTGAACTAAGTTCTTGCTCTCAGTTTCTGAGATCTGATTTAATCGGCGATATCGTATTACCTATATCGTCTGATAGTCCCTCTCCGCCGCCCTCGGCAATATGATTATTTCGCGGCGATTTATGATTATTTCCGCCATTTAATCGGTAGCGCTTAACGGTAAACGCTCTTTACCGTTCGCAAAACCAAAACCGAGCGTTTGCCGAAGGTTGGAGAAAGGTTTTAAAAGTAGTCTCTGCGGCGGGCTAAGGTCAGTGCCGCGAACATAATATGGTTAGTGACCGCGTGACGTCAGATGGGTGCAGTGGGAAGGGGGGCGAAAGGGAGGGGACCACGTGACGGCGATAAAACAGATCGTACGGGTGGGGACCACGTGTAGCACAGTGGACAAGCGGGCAGGAGGGGCAAGCGGGAGAGAAACTGGCTGGTCCGCCAGTTGCAACGGGGAAAGGGTGGCTGCCGGACGGGGTCGAGGGGAAAGGGCGGCAGGCGTAGTACTACGCCTCGTACTACACGCACGTGCGTGTGTAAGACGATAACGAGAGTGCACGCATTGGCTCGCGGACGCGCGCTCGACACACACACACACGCGCGCGCGCGCGCGCGCGTGCTTGCACGTATGTGTGTGCCTCGCGTTGATACGCGTAGCGTAGCGAGAATTCGATCAGGGTCGGACGTGCCATCCGGACCCATGGACCGAGAAATGCACTTTGCGTTTTCGCAGAAATAAAACGCGTCGGACGCGGGTTCTCGGTGATAACTGTGCTGAACGAACTCGCGTGTCCCTTTTTCCTCGGTCTCGAAATATTTTCGGGCTTCGGAGAATTCAAGGCTGTATGCACAGGCCGCTCGACAATGAACGACTTTGTTAGGGGAGATATAGATATGACGAGATACGGCATAACACGAAATATGTTCTCGAAAAATGAAATTTAGTCTTTTCGTGAAATGCATTTTTCTTCTAACTTTGCTTGAATAATAACTGTATTTGCTTGAATCAATAACTGATTAGGCACGACTTACATAAAATTTGTCTCGCAATATTTTTTTGCAAATTTTCGATCGTCCACAAGGCGATCATTTTCTTTCCAAAATTGTCTCCAGAAGCTGATCTGCACGCGTTACGGTCAATTTTTAATTTTTACTGATCTTTGATTATATTCTTCGTTAAAATTATATCCTTCGTGTAAGTATTCCGTAGATGGCTTGCATAGAAAATTCGGAATTATTTAATGTTCGATTAGAGGGAGAGAAACCGTCTCATCGTCAATGCAAAGCGATCGATCGCCGATTGATTATGCGCGTCTATTTCAGATTCACGCGCGGATGCGTATTGCATTACGCGCGATTTACATATGTCAGTTCGACGGCCGGTCCGACCCTGAGAGTAATAATGGCTCGTATCTGCGTAACGCGTAATACGACGGCGAATACGGGAGAAAGACAGACGCGAACGGAGGGCAGGGAGGGAATGGGGCGAGGACGCCGGAGGGCGAGCGTAAAAAAAAAAGGAAAAGAGGAAGAGCAGGGGCCTGCGAGTGCTTCGCGGTGCACGGTGCAACGATAACGCGTTCTGCAGGATGACTGATAGCTTTCATATCGCGGGAGGATGTTGCGGATGCGTGGGTAGATGCGGGGATGAGGCCACGGACAAGTTTCCTTTATCATGGCGCATTACGAATCTAAAGTCCGATACATGCGACAACGAGTGGTATATTGTCGAAGTACGCGGAAGAGACGTAAAAGATTACTGTCGCGAAAGGCATACACTGCTTTTAATCCTTCTACCATCAAGATGGATAAAATTTACTCGTTTCCTGTCTTTTAATTTCCGACAAATAATTTTCATTATAATTCCATGTGTTTGTTGCACATTTTACCGAGTTTTAATTTCCATCAAACAATTTTCATCATCGTCCATATATTTAAAGCACGTTTCTCCTTTAATATTTACTGTTCGCGTGGATCCATCTCTTGCACCATTTTATAAAGAAAGAAAGAATAATAAATAGATGTTTTTTTTATATCATATAGTGCTAAAGAACACTTTGCACATGCATGCAAAATTACCATTATTCACGATAATAATTTTGGCTTGTATGTAGAAGAACGCGAGATGTATCTCCGGGACTTAGCGGAGTGAAACGTGGTTGCGCATCGGATCGCGAGCTTAACGGCAGGTCTGTAAAAAGTTACGCGGGGAAGTAAACGAAATGGGGCAACAATAAACGAACGCATAGGCGAAAGAGGAGCGGTCGATGGAAACGTCAAAATGTAACACGGCGTTACGAGGCACGTACAAACGGCCGGTTGTTCTGCAATAATGCTGGTATTGTTGAGCTTATCAAGCGAGGCTAATTGGACGCCAACAGCTGGACCGAGGCTTCGCTGTAGCCCGGGCTGCAGTCCGCGAGCCTCTACTTTACACTGATAATGTAATGGGACCTATCTCGAACACAAAAGGCCGCAATAGATTAATGGATTTGTCTGAAATTGTCACCGAGTGTCAAAACAAATCGATGGGGAAAGCGGGAGACAGTATTTGCTACTAGACGGAGAGCTGTGCGTTGCATCGTCGGCGTTGAACGCGTTAATCCCCTTTATCGGCCTTTCAACGAAATTGCATGCAAATGCGAAATGCAGTTCGACACGAATCCGACAAGGTTTCCAACGTAAAACTTATAGTCCTATTTTCATCTGACCTTTTCGGATTGCTTTTCCATGCATGACTATCTACTATATGTCTGTATTTCTGCCACAATTATATATATATTTTTCATTTTAATTAAAGTTAACATTGATTTCGATCTTGTTATCACGATTTTGTGCGTCATAATGATAACACTATCGAGTTTCTTAAAACAATAAGCGAGCGTTGTAACTCCTCGCTACTTGAGTTTACGACGAAGCAGAAGACAACGCGACGCGCGCGACGCAGTTGAGGCAGGCGATCGTATCGACTTTCACAACAGGAACACGAGGAGGCTATGTGTTTGCGTTGCGAGAACCAACTTCGCGGCTCGGGTGTGTGCGTGATGAACGCGCGCGAGCGTTACGCACATCGCGCGTGCAGTAATAATAGCTGGGGCGAGCCTCGATTAGAGCCTGCTCGTATGTAAGTAGTAAGCAGGAGCGCAAGAAACGGCAGCGGGGCCGCGACGTGCTTCTGTTTTGCTGAGAAAGAGATGAGGAAGATTGCGCGCAGAACGTACATATGTATGTCGGATTTTGCACCAGCAACCGTACGCAGTTCCGTCTATAACGAAAGAAGCAAATTGCCGCGTTCTCTCGTGAAAATGGACCACTGTTTCGCAGTCGGCCGATGCCCTCTCGCCGCGCTCATACACATATATTGACTCGTTCGTATATTTACATATAGGTATTTCAAGCGTTTCAATCACCGTTGACAATTACGCTGACGCGCGATAATTTACGTGTCGACTGTTCAATTTTGCACCGCTTTTTCGGACCATTATCAGTTTTCGATAAATGTGTTCGCGGGAGATTCGGTTCTCACGTAGCTCGTTAATATATCTCTAAACGAGCGCGCGAGTTACTTTCAAGCGGTGCATTTAAATTGGTATAGAAGCATACACCCAATCGGAATCGGCCGATAATTGCTGTATCCTTCGTATAATGCTAGAAATGAAACGCGGACTACTTTAACCGGATTAAAGTCGGAGGGTAGAGAGAGAGAGAGACCGAGGCCGAGGTTGAGTGAGGTTCCGTGTTGATTTTAACGAAATCTTCGTTTCCCTCCTCTCGCCCCGATTGGCGGCGCATGGCGGCCACGCTCGGAATCGAAACTTCGTCGCGATTCTCTCGCCTCGAGTTTACCGAGTTCGAAACTAGTCGACCGTCCAATCGGACGGGGTATCGCGCAAAGTCTGTGTCTCCCGAGACCCGTACTGTCCCTGGGTCGGGCAAAATTAGTCGATAAACCCCGGTTTAAAGTTCCCGAACTTCTATACAGGAGTTTGCCCCCGCGAGGCAGTAGGAATTTACTTCCCCGTCGCGGATCAAGGAAAATAAAGGGTGAGACAAGGAAAGGAAGCTGAAACTGAAGGAAGGGGGTCAGGGAGAAACAGTGGATGATTTTTCTCAAACAAGCTGCGGACTTGGCAAAAGAATTGTTGCAACGAAAAGTCTGTTGTTCTTTTTGTAAGTCAGTTAATCGAACGATTACCTCTTAATGGTCCTTTCTAAAAATTATGACCAAATCTCAAATTATTTATAATACTCTCGAATTGAAAAAAAGAAGGAGAGCGAAGACTGTGAAAGAGCTGAATCTTTTCCCGTGTAGAATCGTGTCAGGATTTCTTCTCCGACTGTACCAATCAGCAAGGCGCCACAGAAAACGCATTAATGAGTAAACCACTGGCCGGTGCGTCGTTCCCGACGCGTTAATACGTTTATTTCCCTGAGTCGGAGTCCTAACGACGTTCGTGGAATCGGCGATCGCGCGATCACGTTCCTCGCGCTTCCCGGATGTGCGAATGTCGGCCGCGATTATCTCGGAGGCGCGACGCTACTGATTGATTGAGGCATCGAATTTCATTAATCGCTCGTTAGCCGATGCGCGCCTCGTATGTAAATCTCGCTCGTGTGTACGACTAGATAGCGGGTATATAATGTAGATAGCGGGTTATCGGTCGTTCTTGCCAAGTGAATCGTTCTTTCCCTGCGGCTCTCGCCGGAACCGTGATTCATTTAGTTGAAAATAATAACGCGCCACGCTCTTCTCTCGTCTGTATGCGCACGATTCGAGCACTTCTCTCGTCTCCGCGACACTTCTGATCTTTCTCCATCCCGTCAGCCACATCTCTCGCTCCCCGTCTCTCTGCATCGTTATTTTCTTCTTCTCGTGAATGTCAGTCTTTCTTCATCATCGGAAAATCGCGGCAGCCTATTATCGGTCAACGTTCCGTATTTAGCACATCAACTGAAAAATTTCTCTTGCCTCGAGCGCACAATTTTTGTATAATGTCTGATTAATCACGTGCGTGAAATTGCTAATTAATAATAAACACAACTGATTTTTCGTACTCAATCGATAAATGTTTAAAAATAAATTAAAAACTTTACGGCGCATTTGGTTGTCATCGCGAATTTTTTATTTATCTCCTTCGTTCGCTTTCGTTCTTTTCTTATTGTTCGCCTTTGTCTACGCGTGACAGTGGCAGTCCTCTGCGTTACGGCGATCCGAGCGGGTCAGCTGGATAAAGAAAGCTCTTTCTAGTCGCAGTCGTTCGCGCAGCAACATCGGCCAACGACGATGTCGACGAAGACGACGATGGCCGCACGATAGGTCTCCACGTTGGTAAATGGTCATTGAGTCAATTACGCGGATAAAGTGCGCCATTGTGCGGCGCGGCAGCGATTTTTCTAACCCCGTTCTCCTGTCACAGACGTTCGCGGGGTTAGATGGATAACGACTCGTGCCTAATGACGTGCGTTTATTTGATACGGTAGTTAGCACACTTCCTTGTCGTTCCCCTTGCTAATGGAATCAAAGAATAAGACGCAGAATGTATTGATCTCTTAAGTTCTTAAAAGCATAGATTTGTAATTTCTTGTAAGTTAAGTATGAAGTAGCGTGTAAACTTCAAGTCGTAGTGAAAAGATGGTTTGATTGAGAGAAATCTTTGCGAATAACATTCAATAAACCGATTGCTCTGAGAGTAATTAAGATAATCGAAATCACTTGTTATTAAAAATGATGTTTGGTAAATTAGTCGTTTATTCATATGCATTTTGCAGCGTTTGTTCGTATTTTCACGGTTTCAATATTTAGTCCTAATATTATTCAGAATTTAAATGCGCAATATAAGCGATAATGAAAATGAACGCTGATGAAAGATGATAACGTGCGAGTGATGATACAGCTGGACGACGGCATAATAACAACAGCGTGTGATGTTCACTTCTTGATAAAGCGATTACGATAATGACACATTATTATCATCCCGTGATACGATGTAGTTATGTGCTCACGCTCCTGAATTGTTCTTTTATTACTATTGTTATATCGCTTCGTATTTCCGGTCTATGTATCGGTCGGCGAGTCTATGAGAACTTGGAGCGGATAAATTTTTTATGATCGAATTGATCGAACGGCGCCTTTCTTTCATATTTTATGCGCAAATTGTTTTTCCTGGATTCAATCGAAAATAAAGATGCAAATGTTTTATATCGCAAATTTCAATTATTTAAGTACGTTTTGTAAATTATTACTCTAAAATACGGATAAATATGAAATAGCAAATTGCAATATCTAGTGCTTCGTGAAACAATAAATTCGCTTTCCCTTTAGAGATAAATTTTCCCACAAGTCTCACGTGCTAACGAATGTATCGCAGGTTTCGCGATACCGGAAATTCACTTAGTAAGGTGTAATTATCCCGTACAGCTCTCTCTCATATGTTAAATCAAAATCCCACGATCGGCGCTGCCCGTTGTACTCAATTATAGCATTTATAATGCGGTGTGTCATCGGTAGGGCAGCGGCAGTCACGAGTTATTATTCACGAGAAAGAGCGTATATATACCGCGGTACCGAGTGTTTCTCTTGGCGCGTATACGCCCGTAATATTCGGTTAGCCCCGTGCACGTGATCTTTGGAAAGTTAACGATAGGTTCGGTACCACCGGCACGTTTAACCCCTTCCTCGTTCAGCCGCATTATGAATATACCCCGGATACGCGTGAGTGCTACTTCGCACGCCTTCGCATTTACCCCTTTTATATCTTATCGATTTTTTTTTCATCGACACTGAATTGCACTCGGCGACATGGATTCGCGATCAAACGCACAAATAAAATCAATGTCGAATAAAGATCCTTTTGAATTTGAGATGTGTAGTATTCATAAATTGTGCAGATCAAAGTTCGCGGTTGAAGTGAATTCACATCGTCCGGTTCGTTATGGATCCATCGGTAGAAATTAAAGAATTTTGTATTCTATACACGAAAAATTAAATTGCAATTACAATTTTCAAAGATTTAATTGCGTCGTTTTGCTGTCAGTTTTGTAATTTTTTTTCTCCCGACTAAACAACGAGTTCTTGTCTAAAATTATCGCTTGTAGTTAATTATAGTTGAGACGCTAGGCGTGTATTCGCGCGCGATTTACTCTCCGCACAGGGACGGCGCGCGGGCGTGGGATTACACGTGTTTCAAAAGAACGGTCAGCCGACACGCACGTGAGACAAAAGACGACGATTGGGCGCCGGTAAATATGCGGGGGCCTCTCCGGTGTGTTTATTCAAATTCGGTTCGACACGCGGAAAACAAGCGTGCGCATCGCGCGCGCGATGGACACGCGAGACTTGCGTGCACGTAGTGCAGTATACCTACGTACGCGCTCATCAGCTAAGTGCTCCCGACGCTGTCTCCTGCCGGTTTACGCGCGTACGATTTGTTTTAGCAAATGAAGAGGAAATGGGTACCGTCAAATTCGCTTAATTTCGGCCGTACCTACTCAAGCCACGCACGCACTTAACGCTGTTATCGTTGCATTTCACGTGCGCTCGCGTATCATTAATCTGCATATTTATCATTGGTTCGAAACACTTGTGTCGTTATGAAATAATCGTCCCAGCTTTGCGCGATTATTAAGTCGATTTATTGCAATACTTAGTCCGATAATATTTAATGTATATTTTGTGCGAATAATAATGAAAATAAAATATGAGGATTATTGCAAAGCAACACGTACAGCTTCAATTTGTTTTAAAATAAAAATAAAACGTAAAATGTGTTTCAAAATGAAGAATTTTTTTTAGATGTATGAATATTATTTTATGTTCTTAACAACTTTTCGCGCATCAGCATAAATCTACGCTCTCAGTTTACGTGCCTATTCATTGTCGAGCCCGTGGAATTCATTTTAGGTGGATGTTACCGTTATCATCAGATCAATCTTCGTATCAGCCCTAAAACGTGATGTATCGATCTCCGCGGACGCGGCGCAAATAATGTCGTCGCGCGTAACCACCGGTGCCGACTAATGAATTCTTAGTGTCCGCGCGCTCGGTTCTCGAGCATTCCCGGACACGCGAGCTCCTCGTGGAGGGTTAATTTAATACACATAGATCGCCCGCAGGTATATCCCCACCCAGCCAGGTATCTTCCGTCTCCACCCTACGTCGACGAGCAGACCGCGAAACCGACGCCGCGCCGCGCATAATACTCCGTTATATCCTTCCGACCCCTCATTCGTTTACCCTCGCGCGCGCGGGGGTTGGAAAGAGTTATATCCACGATCTTCTATCAGCGCGCCACGGTAATGAGAACACGACGATCATTGAAATAATACGCCACGGTGAAATGAGATATGCCACCTTACTTGCGTACGTGCTCCTATTGTATGCGGAGCAGAACGCGGGACGTTTTATCGGGAAATGCAGAGATGATGTAAGTGCGTCTCGAGGGGTAATCACTTCCAATGATAGTTGTATCGAGTAAATATATTTGAGCAAATGCGTATAATAATAACTCGCGATTATTTGTAATTAACGATACAAAACGTGACAAAATTTTAAAGAAATTGATCTTTCATTAGTGGAAACTTTATATATTGATTTGTTTGAAATTGAGAAATTGAGGATAATGTCCCTTATTTTTTCAATAAGTCATAATCTACGTTTTACCTTTGTTAAGATTTGTTAACCATGCGAGATATTGGAAGTGCAAGATTTCAAGTTACGGTGACAGGTCGTTGTACCGATGAATGCTGGCGCGTACTATTCTTCCGGATTTCCGTTCGCGGCAGAAAATTCCAAATGGCTGGGAGAAATCTGATAACGGTTGTCTCCCGGGGCTTGAGCGCGTCTAAGATGTTCCGCTATCGAGTTTATACGATCGTCTCAAGCGGACTGTCTCAGCGCGTCTCTTTAAGTCGCGTGGCTATGTGTGAGTACGGGGCGTTGAGAACCTCGTTAGATCGATCGACGGAGTGGCGCGCGAGTGTCCAATTATCATGATTCTCTTATCGAGTACCTTCCTCGGCTCACCGCGAAGTGGAGGAACTCGGAAAATGGCCCCCGAATAAATCAATCGGCCGCCGAACTTCCCGATCCGACTTCGTGATCGCGTGCGCGGTCGATGCCTCCGGGAGGAGAGGGATCGGGAATTGGCATAAACTTCGGGGGGCTGATTGTCCGTGACGAGCTCATCCGGGCCGATTTTATGGCTATGTAACGTGCATCCCGCTTTACTACCGCGATGTTCCCATTTATCGTGAATTTCACTCTCGCGTCGCGGAACTCGTTACGAAATGTTCCGAGAACACGTTATTACGGGACGCAGTCGTTAGACGACGAATATTACTGCGGTGTGCATTTCTGTAGAATTTTCCTAAATTAACGAAATTTCGTTGTTGCGCGATATAGCCCGCGTCTAATAGACAAACGATATTATCGAATGATCACGATATCACATGTCTTCGTCGAATTCTTTCCCAATTTGCCACTTATTTGTAATAAAAATGGCAATTCCACGTCGTAAACGGACACGAACGGGTCTTACGTCTATCATAGGCTCTTGAGTTGTACAAAAATTGATCGTTAAATATATGCTTATACTCAGTACGATTGAAAATTAATTGATAAAAATAACACGAAAGCGACAACGACGGCGTATAGTAACTTGGTCAGCGAGAATTTCGGTTTCGCGTTGGAAATTAAAACGTATTTCACTTTACGCGTGTAATGGGAGCGGAAGCGTTAAGCAACTACCACCGCGGGGTGGCGGAAAATATCGGTCCGCGTGCAGTAACATTTTATCTCGCGCCGATCCCAGCGATATCGTCGAGCCCCAAATTTTCGAGGATTTTGACCGTGCGAGCGGATCGGCCGATTCGTATCGGAAGCTCCGGTAGTTCCACCACCGCGACAAAGTTGCGTGGTGAATACACGATAGGGTCGCGGCGACGACCATAGGTGGTGGTCTCAGGGCGCGGGGGAGGATTGCACTCTCTGGCAACCTAACCCATATCGCGTTGAGGATGGGATAGCGCGAGGGGTGGCGCGGCGGTGATCCACCCGCGCATTCGTCCATCGCGTCCGTACTAATCTGTGGTCCAGTCGTAAACCGTTTAATTCCGCACCGTGATAAACCGCGCCCGCCGTTTATTGCCTGCGCCACCCCGGGTCACTCTGCCACCCCCTCGGAAAACCACCCTCACCCGGAGGATCGTACGAGTCTCTGCGCTCGTGTGCGACGAGTTCATCCGGGCGAGTGTAATTAATAGATATTATTTATTCCCAGTGCGTTTACGGTCGTTGCACCGATAACCGGTCGAATGACAAATCGACAGAGCAATCTATATCTTTTTGTGTATAATAATATACAATGTACAATAAAATTATCATTATTATTATTATTATTACACGTTTTCTTAAATGTCGACTTTAAATGGGTAAATGATGATTTTTTACAGCGTATTTCGTGAGATATGACTTAATTAGGTCTTTTCCTCCCGTTTGACCCTTTCATTTTTACGCGAGAAAGGTGGAGAAGAAAGAGGCCGCGGTGAATGGCGAAATTTCAGAGGGGGAATTTTCATGCTGCCTTTTAATCCTCTTTTACGTTTCACGGTGGTCAAAAGAGCTTTGGTGTTTTTTTTTTAACTACAACGAAGGGGGATCAAAGAGCACGAAGAACGGTCATCGTCATTGGCACGGAATGTATTTAATCGTTTCATCAGCGTTCGCTCTACATTGTATTTTCCGATTAGTTGATTCACCCGTAAAACACGCGTATATTTTTGCCGTATATGTTTCTCAAAGCATCTGTTACTTTTTCGAGAGCACCTATTCCACGAAACCTGGTAGTAAGCTTAAATCCTCAAGATAAAATCCGATAAGCCAATTTCGCATTCGATTTCGCAATTTACGTCCATTCCTGCTCAGGTATCGCTTATTTAATGCCGTCGGAGACATCTATCAATTTAATTGGGCAATGTTAATTCCGCCGACGATGGCCTATAAACCGTGGGTGTATTGCTAACGAGACGCAGTATGGGGTAGTTCGGTTTCCCTGGGTCCAGCCGCGATTGCATATATATTGCATATCCTGAGCGAATACAGCGAGCGAGCGCGCGCGCGCGCGCGCGAAAGAGAGAGAGAGAGAGCGCCGAAGCTACTGGCTACTGTTAATCAGTTTAGAGTTTATGTCCCTCCATAAACCCGGGCGGTCCCCGTCTAGATGTCATTAATAAAACCCCCGTTGATAACTCGAAAAGTCGCAAGATATAACCGGACGGGTAACATCGTCGTCGTCGTCGTCGTCGTCGCTCTGATCGTCCCCGTGGTGGTTGTGAAGTGTATAAACTTTTGTACACGTGGAGTGGTCGTTATACGTCTCGACGAGAGAGAAGAATTTATTGCCGATATCCGCATCACTCTTCTTCGAATATAACAGCTTTTTCATTTCGATGATGGCGCTCTTAATCTAGCGTTTCGGATAATTACCAGGATTACATCGATGTTTTCGTAGATTTTTTTATTCTGCCGACCGAGTAAACTTTCAGATAAGCAAAGCTACGTAATTGGAAAGGCTCGTTAGTGCAACGTTAATTGCGATATCTTTGCAATGACGTTATCTATAATTTTTCAATAACTTTGTCATCGGTGACAAAAATATGTGCAAGCTTACAATTTTTATTTAACGATTATTTTTATACATGGCTTATTTTGTCGAGTGGTGTGAAGATTATGTCCAGTTTCAGTTTTTTTTCCACGATTTTGTTGCGAGTTAGGTATTTTCGATATATCGCCCGAACGGTGTATGGAAAAAAGATAGTCCCTTCAAATATCGGCGTATGATAGCCGGCTATGATATCGCGATGGCTCTCACCGCTCTCACACATTTTACAGGATTAAAACTCAGGCACGTATCGGCGTATTTGTGTGTGCGTGTGGCTGACTGATACATTTCGAGTTTTAACGATGATCCGGGCAATAACTTCGGGCTTAACTGTGGGGTGAGTTGTGGCTTTCGCTCGATCACCAATCATTGTTTATGCCTCTAGTAATTAACTAATGTTCTTCTCTATGCAAATTACGCGCCGTTTCGTGTTTCCATCCGATACATCGCGCGGTCGAAATGAATTATTAATGCTGAGAGCACATCTCGGAGACGCAAAGAATAATTGGAATTTTTATTTGTATGAAATGTGTTAAATGTACAATATTCCAATATTATTTTTAATATGTTTGAAACAATTTCTATCACAAAATTTATTAAAAATCCGGATGAATTGTTTGATAATAAATCTTTCATGGAATTTAATATTAATGGGATGGCGAATGCATCACAATTGAATGCAAAATTATACAAACTGAATTTTCGTCTTACTATCAGAGATGTCATCATGTGTAGAACCGCGATTCTAGTCAGTACAGCTGCGGTGCAAACTATGACCGTAGAATGTTGCAACGTAAGCATCCCTTAACCGTTTCTCGCACGTTTTCACGCCCTCCCGCGAACACACGTGCGCTCCTCCTGGCAAGCGAAGCGCATTTGCATCGTCAGACGGGTAACGGCAGCAGCGATGCGACGTACAATAATTATTACGATCGGGAGGCCGTAGAAGGGCATGTAGCATCGCGTACATCGCGTACGTAGCTGCGTAGCTTGCGTAAAGGCGGGAAGGCGATAAGATCGAATGCGTGTGTCCCCGCGGGCACCCTCCTGTCGCCGTGTCTAACGCGTGAGACACGCACGGCCTTACGGTGCGTGCTGCATGTCTGCTCGAGCCGATGCCCGGTCCTCTCTCCTTCGGACGTGCGAGGACGGTTGCGTGCATGCAGACTGACCTTCGCAACAGCGCGTACGCAAGGGACAGTGTCTCTCAAGCCTTTGATCGCTGCCTGCAAAGAGAGAAATATTAAGATGTGTTGATTCCATGAGGGTGAATTGAGAAATACTTGTGGTACTTTGAAGATATATTTGAGTCGGGTTTGCTTTTTAAGTAAGCGATCTTGCGTAGGCGGAAGAACTTTGGACACTTTAAGGCATCTTTGAATTTGAGAAACGCTGGATGTCATAGGGCCTCGAGGCTACTCGCTCAAATTGCGCCACTTTCAATTAGTTTCGAGGGCGAATCATCGTGATAAGGAGTATTATTTGTGCTGGTTTACTTCGGAGCCGCTACTAATTCTACACTCGTTCGTTATTTCACGTGATATTTTACATATTACAATAAAGTACATATTACAGTTCTATGTTCTATCCATACGTGTGCGCGCTTTATATTTATCCGGAATGATTTATATTTTTCTACCTTTTAATAATTACTGTCGATATTTATTTTATTTATTTATGTACGAAGTGTAAAGGATATTTATATCTCTCTTAAATGCTTTTTCTTTTCGTTACTTTTTTCTGCTATCACTTAAACCTGCTATCGATTTTCGATTATTTATACTTGAAAATTTGTAGAAGGTGCATGCCGTGACGACGTTCGTCGCGGTACATCGACTCGAAATCGCTTGTGCGCCGTAAATGTGTACGACGGAATAGTGCACGGATAAGAGTATGATCCATTAGCCGTAGGAGAAGGTAATATGGCATTAGCACGCGCGAAAGGGCGTGCTGACCTATCCCACTCACGGAGGTCGTACGAAAGGGGAAAAGGTAATGGGTGGAGGCGCCGACCCTTCCTCGTCATCGTTGGCACAGTTAATTACCGTCGAATATGATTTCACAGACCGAAGAAGAGTCAGAAGTGCACACTTATCGTGGACCATGTAATCGGCAGTTTCGCGTATGTAACCCGCTGGAGCGATTACGTTTTAATGGTTATCCCCGTAATTATCTCGTACCGACAGAATGGTACATTTATTCGCCGAGATTGAAGCCTTATCATCAGTTACGCCTTGATGGAATATACATTTTAACACGAGATAAATTCTTGAAAAACGAAATTATTTAAAATTGTAACGTATTACAAAATGTCAAAGCTGTTTTTTCACTTCTTCGTAGCGTTGTCAATTAATTAAGCATTTACGTGTGAATAAGATGGAATATTTTCGCGCGTCTCACAAATGCGTTCGTCGCTCTCTCGTCTGTATATATACGAATAAAGAAAACTAGACCGACTGGCTGGCACCGCCGGTGCAGTTTCGGTGCACGAAACGCGAGAAATATGAAATTCGTTTCCTCACGGACTTTGAATTGGTATATTATTCAAAGTGTTTCTCACGGTTTCGGCTCAATCTTTCGCTTCTTTTTCCTTACGTCTTTTCATCGTCTGGTCTTTCCATCCGCCTCCTTTTCATTTCATTGAATCCGTGCAGCTGTATCCTACAAATCCAGGCGTAAGTCCAATGTTTTCCATAGCCTGTTAAACGATTAAAAACATTAAATTAAATTCATAAGATAGTTTCGTACATTACCGATTTATATGCTACTTACTACTATGAATGACTTTTTTATATGTTATTTGTTTTGAATATAGTTTGAAAAGAACCAAAATGAATTTTAATATCAATACCATAAAAAACAATTTGGATGATCATAATTTTGAAAATATATTACTGACAATGAGTCATACTGCACATTATCATTTTCGAACTTTTAAAAATACTAAAATATAATGATGTTTATACAATTTATTTATATGTATCAGTAATATATATATATATATATATATATATATGTGTGTGTAAATTATACGAGTCAACTTTTGTCGATTGTATCGCTTGTCCTACGAGGCGTTATCGTCGTTATTAGCCATCGAGGATCTGTCGAGGCCGTGGCGAACGCGGCTGTTAAATTTCCGAGGATACGCGGGTATTCTGGCGACTCTGGAAAATGTCGGTTGATACGCGACGATCATTTGTCAGTGTGACGTACTCTCGCGTGCACGTACGTATGAAGGAAAGCGGGACGCGGGCCGAAAACTTTTATGACTTTTAATCAGACGAACGGCCGGGCCGAATGCCGTGATGCGAGTTCATTTGCGCTAATGAAATCAGTGTTATCTCTTCCCGAGGCTCGTATTGCGCCAACTGCTATTCCGCGCAGAACTGTATTATAAACCGTAATGGCTGTTGTCCAAATGCTCCGAAGTCTGCAGTAAAGAGAGAAAGAAAGGGAGACGTAGAGAGACAAAGAGAAAGAAGAAAAATAACTGTGTATGAAGCACATTTATGTATGTATGTATGTTTCTATGTCTACCAATAATGCTATGCGTCAACAATGCTACATCATTAGAATCGTGCTATTATTACAGCTATAATGCTGTGACGATGATGCTCTTTGATCCTAAAGAGTACTTATGAAGATAATGGGTCTGTTTTCTGTTACTGAACTGGCTGCACTAGTTCAGAGTTTATCTTTTTTACTCCCCATTGGAATGAAAAAGATAAACTCTGAACTAGTGCAGCCAGTTCAGTAACAAAAAACAGACCCAATATTATTACAGTTTTTATTGTTAGTCACATCATGTTAATGATTACTATGTAGTATCCTTAGATAAAAGTTGAAGGATTATAATCTTACAATATCTCGATAATTGCTTGTCGGAGGAAAAAGAAAAGAATATTTTTACATGCAGCATATATGATACTGAATTTTTTTTTTTGAGAGATAAACGACGATACAGATACAAAGTATGTACCTTGAACTTCCTTCGCATTCTGACACATACAGGCTTAATTAATGTTTGATTAAAACGATGCTTTACATTTGTATCATTATGTCTTTTAACAACTCTATTGACGATAAATATTAAAATGCATTACAAGGTGACATTGTCTCATAAATAACTAAGTATTAAGCATAGAATAAATATTCACTTAATCATAGTATTAGCAAAGTAGTATTCAATTTATTCACTTATTATAAGTCAATAGTTTTGCATTACTATCTACATTGTGTTTCGAGCTGTAAAATGACATGCCTACGACTAAAAAATTCGTGATATCGTTGACATAAATAACTTATCCTCGATATTCCGACGTATCATTTATGCTCCCTTATGGAAATCCCTGACGGTATCGCGGCGGGATAACCCACGCGCTTACGTGACTGCGGACGGTGAATTAACGGCGAAGCGATTTCGCGGCATTATATCGCCGGCTACTTGGCAAATGGAGACGGCATTATATCTCGCGGCACGTGCTGCTTGGTAATCAGGCGGAGTACCTGGCTGCGTGGCGGAATATTGCAGGGTTTCTGGTTCGGGTCCACTATTTTCCGCGACGACGCGCCATCCGTCCGCGTATGGCGTGCTACCAAGTATTATCACGCTCGCTCCCGTCGTCGGTTTCGCACAGACGACGCTCTTTAATAATATCTCATCTGGTTTCCTACCCTCCGCGCGAACGAAGCGCGTTTCGACTTTCGACCGGCGATTAGCGTCGTGTGTTCCGCGCTGAAGCGTTTCAAATTAAATGGCTTGGTGCACCTGAGCCCTGAGCCTTGAGCTCTATGACGCCGACGAAATTGTCACGATGCGTGAAAGAAAAGAGATGACTAGATATATTTCACTGTCGGTCCATATTTCATTTTTAGCCTTCAAGTCAGTTGTTTGCAAGTGATTTTGTTCGTAGAAATGGGATTCGGCAAATAATTAAAAAAATAATTTAAGAGATAACTAAATGTTTGTAATAAAAAAGATAAGTACTAATTACAGAATTTGAGTTTGAAACAGCTTGCCCGCACAGAATAGACTTCGAACAAAGAAGTGCCGAGCGAATACTACCCTTCGTTGTTTGAATGGAAATTGTGGAATAATAGCGAATAAGTGCAAGGATCTTGATCTTGTAACATTATGCAAATGAATACGCGGAAGAAGTCCTGAGTTTCTGTAATCTAGATTTTTGTTCTTTTAAGGATCTTCGTGATTTCGATATTATTCCTTAAACGTTTTCACATAAATGCCCGAATAATAACGTATTTGCATATGATTCTTATTTTGACAAATAAATTTTTATTGGATACGATAATTGGTTCACGGTGTTGGTTTTTTATTTGTTTCATATGTGATGTGTTTAAGTTACATCGCGCGTTCTCTACAGTATTTTATTTGTAGCTATTGTAGTGTGTATCGTAATTTTGTATTTATTAAACGTAGAGAATCCAGAAAAAAAGAAATAGTTTATGGGACGAGGATGCGGTATTTTTATTTCATCGATGAGTTAAAAACCGTTCTTAGGAAGCGTAGTTTTCCCACAGAATAGTCCGCATGAAAGAGTCCCCGTAATAATAGGTTACCGTCAGGACTCGCTTCTCTAGCCACGTCTATTCAACCTGTCATTCGCGTTTTGCGGTTGCTATTGTGATTTGCAATGGTAACCCTTCGCACATCCTGTCTATTGTCGCGAAAACGTTTGCTCGTGCTCCTACCGCTTCCTCCTTTTCTGCATGTTCCCTATTTTTCCCCGTTTCTTTGCACTTGTTCTGGAATTCTTTATCTGTTTCTTCAAGCTTTTCTCCATTAGTGATTATACTTGCACAACCGTAAAACTACGCAAACACTTTATTATATAAACAAGTTCACTTGTAATAATTATATACCTCTATTTTTTCCGAGAAAACAAATGAT
>NW_020221295.1:845128-857404 GCF_003070985.1 Temnothorax curvispinosus
TATTTTTTCCGAGAAAACAAATGATTATTTGAAACTTTTTCGAAGAGTAGATACAACTAATTGACAGGTAAAATCTTACGTAAATTATAAATTTTTATTTTGGTTAAGCATCTTATTAAAAAAAAATTGATTACGTAAAGTGGAAAATATAAGATTCTGACGATTCGATGTTTTCTCTATCCACCCTTTAGAAGCCCTAAGAAAATAACGTATCGTAGACACACAATATGTAGAGCAAGTGAACCGTGTAAGTAATGGTTATCCCAGGTCAGTCTCGCGAGCAATCAGAACGGAACAAATTGGGACGAGAGCGATTATCAAGTCCCGCAGGGCGGTTTCACATTGTGTAGCAGGCGACATATGGTTGACGTTTCGTTACTATTTTATGCACAACTTGCTTAAATACCGTGAAACTTTTTCGTCGTTTGCAATGAAGGCAGGAAAGGGTGGAAGGAAGGAAGCTAGCGTGGAGCACGTAAGTAGCACGTAAAACCGTCTCTCTATTCCTTCGCTACTTCCTTCGTGCGGATGTCTGATTGTAGGTTCCGGAATATATCAATTGTATTTCGTTTTGGTTAGAGACTTCTTGACTTCCGCTCGTTCGTTGAAGTTTGCTCGTATATAACATGCAATATACAATATAATATTTTTCAACGTCAGGCAGGAATGTGTGATAGCTTTAATAATGTTTATATGCGAAAAAAATTTGTCGATTAATTGTGATCATGGATATTAATTGTTTTGCGTAGGCATTATCTAATAGTCAATAATCATACGCTAATTGCATTTTTCGTGTATAAGAGCAAGTTCTCAGAACGGAGGACTGTGTTGACGGAATAATTTGCAGCTACGGCAACTACGCACACACACGTGTTAGCTTCGACAATCTGGAAAGTGGTTAAGCATTAAAGCCGAAATTCCTAGCTAACCGTGCACCAGGACGACGGACGGTAACGTCGACGACGCCTCGAGGCGGTGCAGTTGCAGGCAGCGAGCTGCAGCGAGATAGGCTAACGTCATAGGCCGTCCCTGGGGTGCAACTATGCCTTTGGCTTTGATGTTACCCACAGTTACGTCACGTGATCGTCCGCTATATCGCAGTTAATGGCCGGAGCCGCATAGGAACGCGGCATTATCGAAGGGAGTTTAAAGGGAGCCGAGGAAGGGGATAGAAGGGCGAGTAGAGCCCACCGGTGCATCCGGCGAGGCGGAAGTCCTGCTGGACAGCCTCCGGATGCTTCGTGGCGCCTACGGCTAGCGAGACACATTCGCGCTGCACCGACGCATCACGCAAATGCAATTATCCGCGACGATTCAACCGCTCCGCGTCTGCGAACGACGCCGCAGCAGATTCGGATCGCGTTCTGGATGGTAGACGCTGCGCGATGAGGCGACAGAGAAAATCACGCGTAAATTATAAGATCAAGGCTAGCTTCAAGATTCCTGTATGCGCGCCGATTAAATAGGAAGCAAATAAATAAATAAGTTGATTAATTCAATTTAATAAATTATAGATCTACTAGAGCATAATTAGCGCAATAACTTGAAGATTTTATTCTTAACTTAAATCGCTCTTTTTAGGATACTTATATATAATAGTACTGCCTATGGGACAATTAGTAAAGTTTTCAAGAGAGACAAAAAACTGTACCACAAGTGAAATATATATACAACTATCTATGTAATGAACATTCTTGAATGCACATTGAAACTTATTAATTGTATTAATTATATTATAAATAATATGTATGATCATTTACGACTTTAGTCTACGGAACGATGATACGGAAAAATCGAAGCCAAAAAGTGCATTTGGAGAAAAATGTTACATAGACGATATTGTTAATTCACAGACGATATGCTTTTTTCATATTCATACGTACAACATTTAATTTTTAGGTATTTTTAATTTATTCAAACATTTAACTAAATCTTCTTATTTAGGTATTGTATTATTGGCATTCAAGTATGCAGGGTGTTTCAGGGTTAAATGTCCTAAATTAAAATATGAATTTAAAACTTCAAAATAAGAAAGAATTTTCCTCTGTAGATATGCCTGTAAACGCTTTGTTTAAGAGATATTGACATCTAACATTTTTTATTATAAAATTTTATGAAAGTATTATCAGGTTATGATAAATGAATAGTGTGTTTTAACTACTTTATTACAAAATTTAAAAAATTTCAACATAATTATAAATTGTGTCCAAGGTGACAGCCTTGAACATTGAGACAGACTTTGTGTGTGTATGTGTGTTTCACACGGTTGAATAATTCTTCTTCGTAAAGAATTAATTATTCATTAACCGGTCTTTCGTAAACTTCTTGTTTAATAGCATTTCAAGCAAGAAATCCAATGGCGTCAAATCTGGAGAGTGTGCAGACCAAGCCACAATTCCGGCACGACCAATCCATCGATCGTGATAATGATTATTTAGTCATTGTCGTGGATCTCTGCCGTAATGTGCAGGACAACCAGCTAATTGAAACCATGAGTTTCTTCTTATGTCTAACGAAACATCTTCAAAAAGATTATAAAAATCATTATTTAGAAATGTGTCCGCATTGAGCCTTGAAAATTACACTTATCCAGTGCCGCTCTGCTGTCGTGAAAGGAAGATGCCAAGCCTGTCTTAATGTTCAAGAGAGAGAGGCCGTGACTTTGAACAAAATTTATAATTATATTAAAATTTTCCTATTTTTTAAGTAATAAATTAATTGAAACATGCTATTAATTTATTTATTATAACCTGATAATAATTTCATAAATTTTTATAATAAAAATATTTATTTGTTAATATCTCTTAAACAAAGCGTTTACGTAAATATGTATCTTTGTAAAAACTACAAAATTACATTTGCATTTTTAAGTGCAAGCTTGTTTTATTGTGTAAACTTTTTGTTTAGATAATGCTATAGTACACGGAAAAAAAGATTAGCTACTATAACTAATATAATCGTAGTATATGGATAATTAACATTTTTTGCAGGGGAAACAAAACGTTTTGCTATTGTTAAATCATAGCTCTCGCTGCAAAACATATAACTATCTCTTTTTTCCACATTTCCGCTTTTTTACGACTAAATTTAGTTAATTTTTTTTCAGTGTATGCATAATATACATATTACATAGCAATCGTTTGTAATGAACAAGCTAAGTAAATGCTTTTGGTATTATAAATCTGCATAATATATAACAGCCATGAATATGTAAATGCGTGAATATGGCTACGGTCAACGTGACGCTACAAATGCTTTGGAGCGTTCTTCTCCTTCTTTCTTCATTGAAAGAAAAGAGATCACGTTGACCGTAGCCTATATAACATCAGTTGGTTTTAAGTTGCGCTTTCTGTTCGGAACCGCTCAGTTTTATTTAGGCATCGCTAGGAGAAACATACTTACGTAAAGTGAAACTGTGGCTCAACTGAAATCTAAACATTATAATTCGGAAATAATGGCTAGTAAGTTCTAAATATATATATATCGAAGAAATTTTAAAGATTTAAAATTTCTTTTAGAAGGGACACTCCAAAAAATCCTCTTATTATTTTTCCTTAAAATTATGTGTTAACTCATATTATATAGATTTCACAGATGCACGAACGATGAAATGGCTATTGTTATCTTCGCCGATTCCAATTATTTTTATATCGCTGGCTTATTTATACGTCGTCTACTTTACTGGACCGCAATTTATGAAAGACAGAAAACCGTATTCGTTGAAAAGGTTTATACAATGTTATAATCTTTTTCAAATTGTTGCAAATTTTTGGATAGTGTTTAACATCATGACAGATGGTAGACCGTTCACTGCCGTGTGGAGATATTGCGAGTCACTCGATCAAATTTGCGGTCGTAACAGTGAAAAGGTATGTTAAGCTTTTAAATTGTCAAAAATAAGGAATAATTTGAATTTAAATTAGTACACTTTGAATATTTGAGAATTATATAATAAATAATTGTTACTCATACGACATACGCAATAATATTGATAAATTTGAACATGTGAACCAAGAAAGAATAAACCTTTTCTTCGCTAGTGAATAAATAAAAAGGAGAGTAATAATTGACGCTGACTGGCAATATATAAATTTATTATATTTCACGACCTGTTGACCGTCACTTTCGGTTCTTATCAAGTGTTATTAAAGTTATCTTCATCATATCTCTTATCATATCTCTTACGTAAGGACCGAAAGTGACGGTCGAAAGGTCGTGAGATATAATAAATTTATATATTGCCAGTCAGCGTCGATTATTACTCTCCTTTGAACATGTGAATTTGGAGAATAGATATAACTCTGTAAGAATTAACAGAATTGAGATAATACCGATTTCGCAAATAGATATAATTTTCTTATTGCAGCAACTTGAAATTATATGGTGGACACTGTTGCTTAAAATAATTGATCTCATTGAAACCATAATATTTGTATTGAGGAAAAAAGATCGTCAGGTCTCATTTTTACACACGTACCATCATATTTCCACGGTTGTCTATCTTTGGGCGACGCTCAGACACTCTGCGCACAGTTTCCTCATGACTATAATAGCGCTTAATTCTTCTGTACACGTGATAATGTATTCCTATTATTGTCTGAGCACTTTTGGCTCGAATATGCAACGAAGACTTTTACCGTTCAAGAAGTGGATTACTCTTATACAAATGGTAAGCTCTGAATTTAATTCGTCGATATACTTGTTAATATTAAATATTGCTTTTATTAAAACAGGCACATATAGCATTCATAACGGTGGGCAGTTCGCAAGGTTTCATACTTAGCTGTGGTAATACGAGTGTGAAATATTTTTCTGTCGCGACATTTCTTAATGGCATTGTAAACTTGTCATTGTTTTTCAATTTTTATAATTCTTATAAGAAATCGAAAGCCTGATTGTGTGAAGTACAATTTTGTTGAATGAGGAATGAGCATTATTATTAGCTTGACACAAAATTCTTCCTTCTATTTATTATATTAAATATACCTGTGGGCACGTATGTGTATGTGCTGTTTTTGCTTATTATTCCACAATTTCCTGTGTATTTATCATGTACAACAACGACGTAGCGTAAAACGGTCTCGTAGAGGGTTGCATCTTTGGATGTTGGAACATCTTGAAAGTTGAAAGATAAATAGTTGTCCGGCACAATCTCTGCGTGCACGTGCTGCGCACTCCAGTCTCGTGCATTCCAGTCTCATCAGGGCAGGTGATACTATCTCACGAGCGTGCCTTAAGTGCTAATTTCGCGAGCGTCACATTTCCCACGTTTGACACGGCGAATCCTCGGGAGATCCCGCGCGTCCACGTCGATGTCTACACGCGCGGCGGCGTACATAATTCTGGATTTAGTGTCGCGTTAGGCCGTCTGAGTTTGAGGATCGTAGTCCCCCGAGTGGCGCGAGATACCGCATGGCCAGCCGTGCAGCGTGATTTGTGGACGTCAATACGGGGGTTATGCGTGACGTATCTCACCGATCATAATTACATCCTGTTACTGGAGAGATCCCAGCGCCACGGCTCCTCCTCCTTCCTCCTTCCTTCCTTCCTTCCTTCCATCCGCTCGTATAGCTCGTACCGCTCGACTGTTCTCTCTATATCTACGATGACATCCTCCAGAACTTTCTGATTTATCGATCCTGTAGAGAAATGGAATAGCTCAATCTTTCGCCGTCTTGTTGACAAAGCGTCGCGAATTTATTCGAGGAGATTATATCTTCTACACCGCCCAACAGTTTCGATCGTAAATTAATTTCTAATTATGCATGATCGATATCACTTGTTATGGGATAAGGGTCGATTTTAAGTCGACTTTATCGTGCGTATTGAAAAAGGGTCACAAAGATATTTTTATGTGGATTTGCGCCGTATACATAGATAATCTGACTTTACGTTTATTGCCCGGATCATTGCGAGCTTCCTTTTTTGTAGACAGTGATATACGATATTTAAACGGACGCAGTTTAATTTCCATCAGCAACTAGCTGCTTATTTCAAACGTATTTCGACACTTCCAAAAGTGGCTTCTCCTCCTTTCGATGTTCTTTGAGACGGAAGTCATAATCTTACGTGGCTGACAGGTAATAGCCGAACATCATTGTCGCCACCCTTTGGCCCGCGTACACACGGCTATTGTGCTGCTTTTTTATTTTTCTTCGCATCGCGTTTAATAGCGACAACAATGTCAGTAAATCACACCTAGACTTGTGAACCTAGCGCAACTCTGGGCGAGGCTATTAGTATAAATACGGTTATAATGCAGGCCCCAGGGGTTGGAAAGGGTATAAACAGCTAGTAAATCAAGACCTGCGCGACCCTCCGGCAGCAGGGGTCTGCCACCGACTCGAAATCAGGGCGAACGTTTAGCGCCTCGCAATAAGCGAGTGAGTCTTTTCTAATCGGCCGTTTTTGCCCGCCTGCTGCTCTTGCAGGTGGTCGTGTCGCGTTGACATCATTGTATGCGTTAATATTAAACGAGTCGCATAAGTTCGTTTTGATAAAAATGAAAATATGGGAGGCACGCAAACAAAATTTGCAAGTAACAGAAGAAAAATTGCAAGTGACAGTAAAAACAACGATAATATCGTGTTCTATTTATTGTTTACCTCTACCGTAAAAAAGTAAAAATAGAAACGTAAGAAATTAAAAATGAGTACACAGAAAAAAAAGAAGTGTTAAATCAAGACTTATATTCTTATATATATTAGACATCATAGACGCGCGCTACGCGCGCGCTTGCCCTTTTTAGAAGAGGATTCTTGTATAAGCAAGAATCTATAAATCTTCTTATAAGAATTTCAACTTTTTATTTCAACTTTTTTTCTGATTAAACCACGTGTCAATAATACCTTCATTTAAACAATTTTTCTTCGTTTAACATAATTCGTATCTCATTTCAAGATTATAAATTCTTGTATTCATATTCTTATATACAAGAATATGAGTCTTGATTTTAATACTTCTTTTTTTCTGCATGTTTACGTGCATACATTTCCATTTAAAATTGTATAAATTCCTTAAGTAATTTTAAAAACTGGTTTTGTGCAGAGACAAAGATGACATGATTACTAACGCGGTAAAATAATTTCTTCTCCCTCCTCTCTCTCTCTGCCTCTTTTTTTAATACCAAAATATAATTTTAACACATTAAGATTTACGATTCCGTAATGAAAACGCGAACTATATTTGCTTCACACTTTTTGGATAAACATTTGCCCAAATTTTCACCTCAGGATTTCCATGTTCTTTTTGATTAATCGTATTTTTCCTGATCTTATAAAATAAAAGGGATTTCTAAAAGATGAAAGTAAAACGTAATTACTGTAATTCCAAAAGATATTGGCCCACTGATCGTGGTAACTGAAAAGATCCGCGGGCAGATGACGGGAGACATCGCGAGTTCAACTTGTACGAGTCTCTCACGTAACATCGAGGACGTACCTCTGCCGAATTAATCCGCCATTAATATCCGCGCGCCGAGGCGGAAGAGCCGGTCGAGTGTGTAAAGCTTCTCTCTAAACAAGCGGTTCTAACAAATGGCGAGACCGTCCACGTCCGCGTCTCCCGGCATGGCGCTCCTAATGCCGCGGCCATGTATGCATACGACCGGACGGTGATTAATGCCGGCGCGGAGGGTCAAGATCCTCGTCGATTAATCAAATTAAGGGTGGAAGCGCGAGATAAAACTCGCGCCGCTGGAAAAGTCTGGCGGCGCGGCCGATGAGAAATCGTCACCGTGCGCGTTCGCCCGTCCGATATTGCCGGTGTGACCGTTGAAAGAGGGAAGTCCGCAGGATGGGGCATCGGGAGAGTCGTGCGCAAGTGTTGAAAAATGACGGGCATGACTTATCTGTATCGAGAATTGCGCTTGGCGGCCGTTTGGGAAGAGGCGTGACCACTGGCCCTTAGAGGCTTCGAGCTCCGATACATTCTGGACGGAGAGAAAACTGGACGCTCTAGTCTTGTTATGTTGCACACAAGGTAAAAGGGGCTTAAGATCTCTCAGGTGTAAACGGAAATGTGAAATATAGTCCTGATATGATCTACCCAAGTTAACCCTGTCTGTTGATCGTTTTCCAAGGTTGGTTCATCGCTCGTCGTTCATCGCTTCAGCCGTGCGAACGAGGGACGGGTAAACGCGTCTGATGAGAATCAAATACGGCACCTACGCGTAACTGAATTTACGGGTCGTCGGGCGTTCTCTCGGCACCGCAGACGGACGCTATAGAATATAGATGGACCTCTTTCAGCGCGTCCGGCAGCGCCCCGCGATTACCAACGCGGCGGATCGGCGGGTCCCTCGAAACGATCAGTTAAGTCCCGCGCACGAATTCATATCTCGCGCATCGTTTGTCTCGAACAGAAGCTCGCAGGCATTCGTCGGGGACGTTTGAAGCGATGAGCTGCGGAGCGAGAGAAAGAGGGAGGGTTCTCGCCGAGTTCAGAGGGCGATCGCCGTGTGTGTACGAAGGTGGGACGACGTGCGGCAGAGGCGGGAGGAACGGGAGTGAAAGAGAATGAGGGAGATAGAGAGCGGGGCCTCGTATTCGCAAACACGCAAATTTCAAAAGGCACTCGACTATGTGATGTCGCGGCGGGCATGAGCGACGGGGCTCTCCGACGACGTATGCAAATACAGATCGAGCATGATAAATTGCTCTTGTCAAGCCACCCGGTATTTCGCACGAGCCTATAGAAACCCGTTTATCGCCGAGGTACGGATTCCGCATATAATCTCGCCGACGGTTGAAGGCAACGCCACGACGTGTCACGTCGCGCATCGCGACGGACGAAACTTTCGCGTGCGTTTAGTCGGCGCCGCCGCCGATGACGACAACGACGGCGACGACGACGCCGCGACAGAGTGCGGCATATACCTCCGACGTCGTTATCGTTCGCCGCCGCCACTGCTGCGAATTTTAATGGAATAGTTGCGTTGTCGCCGCGGAACGATACCGCGGCTCGCGATTTGTCACGCCGGCAGAAACGCAGACGATCGTTTCGCCCTTCCCCACGAATTCTCCAGGAAAGTTCTGATGCGGCGTACGAGTGGAATTAGGTGCATACCGTACATCCTGAAAATTCCGCTCGCCTTCTTCTGTTACGTTCTTTCATACATCTCCTGACTATCGGGATTTCAGTAAAATTTGAGAAATTGCATGATTTACTTACCCGAACGGAAAGTCTCGCCAAATCAGACTTTAATTATTTTTTCCAACGTCCACTGGTGACCATCAAATTCTATTCCTAGTTTGCGCGCGAGTTAGTATTCCAGCTAGCCAGTACGAGACAGAGTCGGCAGCTGAAGTCTAGGGGGTTGCGATATTACCTCTCCCTTATGATTGCACCGAGCTGTCAACAATGTCGCTGCACGAACTTGAAAAGGCTCGTGACGTTCTTTCGGAGAAGAGGATCAGTCTTTATTTCTACCGGTCGCGAAAGAAAGCTCGCCGGCACTCGATTTAGGTGTAGATTCCGCGTCTAAATCGTTTCATTACAAGATTTCGTAGGGGGTCCCGGCGCATCTGCATTAAACGCAGCCCGGAACCGGTTCGCCAGCCTCGTATCAACCTACTAAAGCGTTTCTTTTTTCCATGTCGATTTATTGCTCGTCACGTCGTGAAAGATGTCGTCGACGAGCTCGCCACGGTTTGAGAATTGTTCCCGATGGAACGGTGGATATTGCGATAAAATAACCGGTTCTTGCGATATATATGTAGTCCCAAAAAATTAAATATACATTAGTCTTTATTATATGTGTTTATTTTTATAATTATCCAATGTTCCAATCTTAATCAGACATGTACGCCTGTCATGTTAGTATTGGCACGTAATGATTAGCATTAACATTCAACTTACTTTTATAAAAACAGCAGTCCCAATTTTTTGCATAGCTTTTAAGCTGTTAGTTATCTCCCGATGTGATTATTTCCAGGTAAAAAGCTGTTTCTTTTTTTCTTTCGTCAGAGGTTTCTTTCTATATTTTTTGACGTATTAAATGCACTAATGCTTTCAGTACATAGGCTTATATAACACCATTTCAGTTTGACGCATACACGCGTGATTATCGCGCATTAGGGTAGTAAATAAAACGCTCGCTAATGGAACATTGCAATACCGCGCACACATTTCGCTTTCTCTACATTATGTTGCCGTCGATCAGTACGACATGTATCAGGAATTCCAATTATCCTTGTGTTTTGGGTCATATGTACAAGCACGGTCCCGCCTGTCTGTACGTAAAAATATCCCTTTTAACGTAAGGCATGCAATCAATTCACAATTATTCAGATATTTCCATTTTAACTTCTTTACACAATTATCTTTGTGCGCGTATTGGCCAACAATATTAAAAGCTTGAAAACGCACAATTTATTCTCGATATCGTACATTCGTAGTAATAATGTCGAATTCGTATCAAAGCTACCGGATGTACTCCGTTGCCCTCGCATATTGCATTCCGTCGAAAGGTGTTCTTCATTCAGTACCAATCATGTAGAAGCGGAGGACGTATGCGGAATATTAGATTCGCGTTTCCTTTCGCGACGGTCGGGATCGCCGTCGCGTCACGTCCCGAAGGGCCATCGCGGTGGGAAGCTTGAAATGTGAGTCAGAACGAAAGCGAATGTAGTTGATTCGAGAAGTGATTCGTCGGGGAGCACCCACAGGCGCCCACGCCACGCCTTCAAACCGGGTCCCACTCCTTCGTATTTTCACCCAATCCACTCTGCCTCTTTTCCTTTGACCATGCTGCTTTTCACGTCGCTCCGGAGAGAGTTCTCGCTCGATGCGTCCCGTTTTCGAAAAGCGCCGTTCCTCGTTCAATCCGGCCGCTTTAGAGGGATGAAAAGGATCGTGGTCGGGTCGCTGGCAACACGCACATATACCCATATATATACACACACATTCGCACACACGCTAACGACCGGTCATCTGGTCGGACAAACAACCTCAACTCAAGAGATTAGGATAATATTGAACTCTCAATTCTATTAGTACGTTTCTGCACACATAACTATTTTAAAGTAAATCACACACACAACCGAAGGAAATATGAACCTGACAGGAAATTTCTGCACTCACATGGACCAAATTTTTGGCGTAAAATTTATTAATAATAATCGATGTGACATGCAGTATGCGAAATTCGCTTAAGATATTTGTGGAGAGCAGAATTCGATTTTCTGATATCTCTGTTTGGTGATATCTCTATTTCATCACGTATCAGCAGATGCACCTGTTTGTTTCTCAGAGGGTTCGAATTAAAATGATTGATAAGACCCACTTCAACTGGGGCAGACTCATCGAGGGCTTCACGTCGATAATCGAAACGATTATAATCGTGATTAAACAATGAGAAATTAATAAGCGAGAATGGAAATACGATATGGTTACGGATATATTTTTCTTTCGCTTAATACGATTCGTTCTCAGCGATTCGTTTGCATCTCAGACCGGCGCGCCGCGTTCATTATCTAATTTGACTTTTACATTTTGTTCAGGCGTTATATTCAGATCTTGAAACGAGACGAGTTCCGCCTTGTTCGCCGTTAATACGTGACCCGTGTTGAAAACGCGCTAAAATAAATAATACCGTAACGACGTTGGATACTGCGCGTCCCGCCTCGCATTCAGATTTCAAGGAGAGAATAATTACCTCGCGCCGCATCATGTCGGCGCACGGAAGCGTCGTAGCGCTTTCTTCGGCTCGGCAGAAGCGTATGTACCATTGAATAATGCAGCCAGCAGCGAGCGCGATTCCGCGCACGCACGTGACGCACCAACTGCGGCAAAGCGCGCGCGCGCGCGCTTTTTTCTCTCTTTTTTTTTTACGTCGCATCGTGCACAGGGAGAGAGGAGTGCATTCACCAGGAGGGCGCAATATCTGGAGGACCGCGTTTTGCCGTCCCTCCCTTCGTTCGTCCCTTTTCCACTCTTCATCCCTCCGCCTCCACTCCCCCTTCCCACTGGGTGCATGGGTCGTTGACCTGACCTGGTGAAACACATACGGGGGTCCTTACGCGGACTCTGAACCGTACGCAGCGTTCAGAGGAGAGGATTTTACACAGACTCCTTTGCGATGGAAAGGGGTAGGCGGTGGCGAACGACCGGATGAAAATATGAAAGCCCGAAGGGAGAAAGAAAGAAAGAGAGAGAGAGTGAGTGAGCGAGAAGGGAAGAAGCGCGCATTCACATGCGAAAGGAGTCACATGCGCATTAAACTGTCTTCCTCTCTCTCTCTCTCTCTCTCTCTCTCTCTCTCTCTCTCTCTCTCTC
>NW_020221295.1:857414-865985 GCF_003070985.1 Temnothorax curvispinosus
CTCTCTCTCTCTCTCTCTCTCTCTCTCTCTCTCTCTCTCTCTCTCTCTCTTTTCCCATTCAAACAGTCTTCTTTTTCTTTTCTTTCGTTATGTGCACTCGCGAAACGTCGTTTATTCGCACCGCGGGCGAACCTCTCTTTCTCCGCTGAATACGCTCTTCCATCTCTTCGTCCTCTTCGTCTGTCTTCTCCACTCTGGAAGCATCGTTCATTCGCACCCTGTGCTCTCGGAATATAGGACATGCGTAAGCCTGGCAACGAATCACGCGGTGATGTATGTCCCGTACTCCGGTGATTTATATGTATAATCGTGCGATAGCGCGGCGCGTTGATTAAATTTTTCTCGTCCTAAACGAGAGGCTCCTCGCTCGTTTGCGATTCTCTAACTTCTTATGAGTTTTCATCAGTACGCGCGCGCGATTATAAATAGACACGGGCCGGAAATTCAATACACGTGCGCTTGCAAAACCGGTATGCGATTTATATGTTCTATTATTCGTAACCGTGCGTCGTCGTCGGGCTTTGAACCTTCCTGACATTTCAGGAGGACACGAAGAGAAGTGTGCGAATGAATAATTTAATGGTGATCAAATAGCGGCGGGTTGCCCTCGAGAAAGCTCGCTTTGGGCGGCCGAAACATTATTTCACTGGGCTTTACCCTTTAATATTATATCATTTTTTTATTGTCTCACGTAGACAGTACGTAAATAAATGTTTTATATTTTCATCTTTTGCATTTTCATTTTTCGATTCTATGACATGTTTTTTCTTTGTCAAAAATAAACATTCCTGCTTTTACAATTAATTGAGAAGGGATGGAGCTTTGGTGCATTTTTATATTTAAATTTTTTATTTACAATGCGCAATAAAAAAGCGCACGTGTGCGTGTGTGTTTATATCTTTTATCGCTACAGCTGAAATTGGCAATTGTCAAAGAAAATCAGTCAATGTACGACCGATATCAAAGCATAGATGTAAACATCGTCGTTGAATACGAATCGTCGTGCGGCGACGTGTCAACATTCGCGCGCAGCCGAGCGCATTGACCCGGTCAATCCGGCTGCCACGATGAATGCGCGTAAGTGCAGTCTTACGCAATACGCGCGAGAAAGGGTGGCGTGGCCGGATGGTTGGAGAGGTCGGGATGTAATGCCGAAGCGCGTGTAGGGAAAGATCGTAGCGTCGAACGCACCCGGTGGGAAACGCATAATATAGAGGGGGAGGACGGGACGTAGTGCATTATGGATACGCCACTATTCACCCCGCTTATTACTTCCTACATACCAGCCCTCTTACCCAGGTACGCACGAGACGCGTACGAGCCATCGTCACACGCACGCGTTTTGTTCTCAAGGAACGCGCTTCAACCGCCGTTCGCGTGCAACGACTTCGCGGTCAGTCTGCGGAAGAACAGGGAGGTATATAGGGAAAATAAAAAGAAAGAAACTAAAAAGAGAAGAAAAGAATCAAAGTAATTCTTTTCCTCGCCAGTAATAATTCACAAGAAAAACAATTTATTTCGATCAAACTGGCAGTTTATTATAACATTTATATATACGACGTTTCGGCCATTGTTTTTGGTCCGTATCAAGTACACTGTGTCATAAAATTAAATAGCCGCTCGAAGCATCCTGTTAGTTACAAGTTTTTTTCCCGGAAAATCATATCTAAAAGATGTAATCGAGAGTCCGTATGTTCATAATTATTGCAGCCAACGCATTGTCGAGAAGTCACGGTGTGACAATGGCAATTCATCCTTGTTTAAAACACGTATGGTGTAACTATGAGATACCATAATCAAGACGGAGCAAAAGAGAGCAAACTGATGTTCACGGTCGACCTCTAACAGAACGTGAACACACCGTGGCTTCTCGACAATGCGTTGGCTGCAATAATTATGAACATACAGACTCTCGATTACATCTTTTAGATATAATTTTCCGGGGGAAAAACTCGCAACTAACAGGATGCTTCGAGCGGCTATTTAATTTTATGACACATAAATTGTTTTTCTCGACAAGAAAAGAATGTCGAACCAGTCAGAATTTCTTGAATTTGTTTGACTCATTTTTCCCCTCTTCGTGAATAAAATCGGTAATGGTTGCGGGGTTTGTGGGCGACGACGGCGCTTGCATTTTTCAAAAGCGTGTGTACGAGTAGCTTAGTCGTGAGATACGATAGCCTGATAAATAATAAACCAGCCTTTCCGCACGTCGCAGGTCAGCAACCTAAAGGCGACGGCAACATCGTCGAGGATGGATAATAGTCAGAGAGATACGTTGAACCACGTTGAGTTGACACTGCCTTCATGACATTTTTGATTAAGCGAAGCGATTTGTTTTCGAGTCTGGGGTAATATTATCTTATCCATTATAAATTTTAGTGAACTTATCTTTATCATTTATGTAAAAGCATCTTAGGGAAATGATATATACATACGTTTTCTGAAAATTACAATTATCTGTATAATTATCCATTTAATTTTGTGTAAGAGAGTGCTGAAAATATTTTATTATAGAATTAAATTTTACGATGTGTTATTAATATATAATTGGGATATTTACTGACTTGTCGAGAGTTTGCTTGAACAATAAAATTACAAGAACTATCCTTAACCAACAAACACCTCGATCTATAGTTTTACATCGGCGGGTGGCTCGTCGATTTCGAATTTAACATCGCAGCGAGAGGTGGAGCGAGCGAGAGAGAGCAGAGGAGTCTATGGCGTAGGATTAACAACCGGATAATGAAGTCAGTGTTTCATGCCCTGTGAAATTGCGCTCACTCGGACCGCCATTCGATTCTCGCTTTGATTGCGCTATGGGCGAAAGCACAATGGCTATAAACCGTCCAGCGTTGAGCACCATCGCTAGTAACCCTCCTTCCCTCTTTTGTTCGATGGAATTTTCGGGCTCGAGATTTTCCAGATTTTTCAACGCGCTCGTCAACGCTTTGAAATCGCGCGTTAGCCATTTCGCCAACGCTTCGACGTTCACGACTCCGTTTTGTGAAATTAAAAGCTGAAACGTAGAATTGACCGTTTCGACAGGAATTCTATTAATCCTTTACTTTGCATCGAGATAGAGATTTAATATTTTGTTATAAGTTAAAATAGATTCTTTGTAAGTAAATAAATATTGCAAGATAAATGAATACTCTTATTTATTTCTCTCTCGCGCGAAATGCATTTCGAAGGCAACATCAATGGTCCTTTTTTTATCTTGAAATAATATATATATTAGAAAATATATTGTTATATAGGATTTGTCGAGAATGTGGTGCGTTTAAAAAGGATTTACGGAATTGAGTCATGTCGTTGCATTGCTCTATTATAAAAAAATCGCTGCGTACAAAATGTATAGTCCGAATGCCGCCGAACTTGATAAAATATTTCTTTAATTCTTTGGTGGACGGTACATTTTACAGGATTTTTCGCGTCGAATTTTCCCGGGTTTCCCGACGGCCGTCCACGCGCCGCTTTCGAAATGGCTATTTCACCCTCGCGAACTTTCACGGTGTATTATCGGGGTAGGCCTCTCTCTCTCTTTTTCCTCTGTGTTTTTTAAAATTCTCGCTAACGCCATTACCGTGGACGTATACCGACTGTTTTTGTAAGCCGACGCACAGAAAAGATTTGCCCGACGTTCCCTGCATGCGATCGCATGACGCGCTCGCTCGCTGTCGCATTTAAACGCGTAAACGAATTAACTCGAATTTCAATAATCCGTTTAGCCCGCGCCAGGGATTCTCGTCCCCTGGGCTGTTTCGGAAAACTGCTCGGCGTATATGGAGTAATTTTGTGCACCGTAAACAAAATTATACGGGACGTAGTGGTGCACTTTGCGGGAATTCAGCGTACATTCCTTTTTTTCCTTACAAAAGCTTATGCGACATCGTTAGAGAAAATTACGTTTGCTATTTCTGATAAAATAACGATGATCTCTATCACTGTTATAATCTACAGTAACATAAAGATATAACAATATTGCGATTCGTACGAAATTTCGCGTATCTGAATATTTACTGACAATTTTCAATCGTAATGACGGACAGTGTAGAGATTCGAGTGGCCGCTGCAAGAGTGCAAGGTGCTGAAAATGTGGTTTCACCATGTCCGCGCGTTCGACGAATCGGACGACTGCAATCACGTGGCTTTTACGCCACGGCGCCCCTCGCTGAAAAGCAAATGAGTGGTTGTTGGCCGCAGAGACGATGATGATGATGATGACGATGATCATCATTACCGCGGTGTCCCGATACGATGACCCCGGCTGCTGCAGCACTGATGATTCACGAACGCTTATTAGCTCCCGGCTCTCTTGCCCATTCTCTTTTTCTCCCTTATTATCTCATTCTCTCACCCTTTACGTTACCTCTCTCTCTCTCTCTCTCTCTCTCCTTCTCCCTCGTGCCGCCGTCAATATGAGATAACGAACGGTAGATCGCCGGCAGCCGAATTGCGACTATCACTTTCATGATCTATTATTTACGAAACTTAACTCTATCGGACGTTCGTTAGACGCGGCTTTGAAACCGATGAAATAAACAGAATTAATGTTTTCATCTTTCCTGCGCGCGGTGTAACCGAATGAAAGTATAAATCAAGCCCCGCACAATCATCATCGTCCACGCCCGACCCTCGGGACACAGTTGAGTAGGCGATCAGATCCACGTGCAGAACGATGATGATGATGACTATCATTGTAGCTCGCGCAGATGATCTCGTTAGGGCCGCGATGGCTTCCGTTATGAGTGACGCATGCAATACAATGCAACGTGACGATGTTTCGAAGTGCACAACGGTATCAATGGAAATGTCGGATTTCGGAGAAAATTTGTCGACGACGATCAGTCTTTTCCAAATTTTTATGGGGTGTGATGGTTAATAAAATATAATAAAGATTTTATTTTACCGACCGTTCTCGAGCCGCACGAATCGACGATCCGGCATGGCGGTTGATCGCGTCCTTTTCATTCCCCCGTCGTTCCCGGTCCTCGTCGCGGCGGAATCAATATGGGATGATGAACTGCGTGGATTGAAAGCGATCGCTGGTGTTAACAGCGTTATAACATCCAAGCCTAGGCCGGGATCTCTCTGTATTGCCAGCCGGTGCGGTCATGATGTCCGCGGTATTTTGCACGCTGTGACCCCACGTTGTGAAACCCACCATTTACCTCTATCTATCACGATCATTTGGTGGCCGGAGTCGCGGCGAAAGCCACGGTCGCCGCCGTGGCCACTCGACAGTTTCGATATTCACTCGAGCGTTTGAGCCACGATATTAAAGTATCTATGATCTACGCGTCGATCGGACTTGTTGAATTACGACGAGCTTTTTTTTTGCTCTATACCATCCTATCTTTCCTGTTATCTCAAGCTTTTCGAGATCAAATATCCCGAGCACGGTTTGTCGCTGTTCTCCATGCATAACGCATACACTCTCCTGGATACCGTTTGATCTACAAGCTTGTTTACCCTGTTACGCGAATAAAGCCGAGTCCGCGATTGGATCCACTACGTTCACATCTCGTTTCCGGTTCAGCGCTTTTTTGTTAAGCGAGAGCAAGTATTTTCTTTCTAAAAAAGATGAATGGAAACGCGACGAAAAAAGTGGAGTGCGCCATTATCGTCGCGCGACTGACGAATGATAAAAAAGGCTTGACGTTTATTGAGATGAGCATAACGGGATTACGTCTATTAATTGGACGCGTTTTCCAAGTAATATTTACCCTTTTTCCTCCCCCGTGAAGATTGCTGTAGCGCGGACTGCATGGAACTGACATTAAGCGCCGTTTTTTATGGAGCGCCGCCATTAGTCGCGCGTTTTATGCTCGCATACTCGTCGTGTCGGATCATGACGGTCATTTTTCACGAAGGTCATGAAGAGCGATATAATTGACTTAATGTTTTATCTTCCCCTTAAAAAAGTTTACTTCTCTCGGCACAAATGTCTCAAGTATATTTTTCTCCGCTGAGATAAAATTCCTTTCTATCTTGATTTTTCCGTTTTCATGTGAAATCCTGAAAATTGACGCACGCCACTCCGTATTCGCGGAACGATATTATCCAACTTTATTATTAATTCGCCGAGTATTTCTCTGGAAGCAATTTCTACTGAAATTATATCCCTCCTAAATGCCGCGCGGAAATTTTCTGTATTTTCCATCTGCGTACCGTGCGAAAATGATAACAGGGGAATCCGAAGGAATCAGCATTCGAAGCGGAATATCGCGGCTCCTTCGTTTTCTTTCGATGGTTCAAATGTCGTTGACTTCCGATTCTACATTTTCCAATGTCGAAACGTAAGATTCTCTCCCGTTTTCCAAGCTAGAGATACCAATAAACCTATATTGTTCGCGAATGAAAGTACACGCAAACCGCAGACATACCAGAAACGATGCACTTTTCCTTATCCGGGAAATGCGAACTCGACTGCCCGTCTGACTCGTCGGAGATAAGGAATTAAAAGTGTGGATTTTGCCTGGTTTATTACGAATTAAACGTAATGCCGTCGGCCGTGAAAAAGTGTCTGCCGCTCGTAAATGCAAATAACTTGTGTGGGTAAACACGTACGTATGCGCACTCATAGGTCGGTTGGATTAAGTAATATGCGGAGCGGAGTAGTGGAGGATTTTACCCTACTCGACATTCTTTTATGATTCCGAGGGTTTTTCTGTTGTGTGAATGTGTGTGCGTATGTATGTATCTCTCGCTGAAATGTTACTCGTTACCTATATCACGTCGCGCTTCTTATGTTTCGATTCTCTCCGTAATATTATTTCGCGATCGGTAATTGATGTAGGAATTAGAAACACGGAATATTTTAGTGGAAAGATAAAATTGTCAAACTGGAAAAGAATTTTTAACACAACTTTATTCTAATTGTATAATAAAATTATATCAAATTGAGAAATAGTTAATAGAAATAATCTATAATTGTTTGTCTCATTTATAGAACTTATTATTTATGATTTATATTATTTATCGGACTAAGGCGTATAAAAGTAGATAGAATTGCCCTTTTGTTGCCTTCCTGGAATACGTACCGCCATACGCGTGTAAGTACGAGTAATAATGTAGCGATATACCCGGTGTTTAGTACTCGTACTCGTATTATCGTAGCCCGTGTTTGACCACGGCTTGCAGCCGCGGTTATTTGCACTGTACGCATCCGTATAGATTGCACGGTGGACGAATCGCGATATCGGGGCTGATGTATCGTTAAGATATCGGACACGATATACCAACGTTGAACGACCGCCGCCGTCTATGTCCGGTAACGACTTCGAACGAGCGATTTTCGGCGAGAACTCGCGCGGGCTTTATGGACAAACGAATCGAGGAGGGTGGAATTGGCCGAGATAACGGTAGGCTTCAGGTGAATCCCAAATGCCCGATCGTGCCAATCGAAAACTCGACAAATCCAAACACGTGCGATATATAATAACGGGAGAATATCGAGTCTCGATACAAGTTTCTCTTGAAAAAAAAAACGTGCGCTTTTAAATTACTCGTTTAACGAATTGATTGAATCGTCGCAATGCAATTGGATATGTATACGAGAGAGTGGTGTTCAATTTGAGCTGCATGCGCATAAAACAGCTACCGCTGTCCAATGTATGTACGAGAGACGTGAAGCGGTAAAAAACAATATTTGAAAACGTCATACATATACGAGCGCAACGATTCGGCTCGCCGCGGCGAACTTCCGTCGGTGCGAATAACGAGAATTCCACGAAAGACCGTGCATTGACGTCACGTCACGAATGGACACGGTAAAATCTCACCCCCGATGTCGATCTCTCGCGAATCGGAAGTGTCATTATGAAAAATACGGCCGACAGCGAGATTCCAGTTGCATCGCGAATATATGATTTTGCATTGCTTTATTATCACGGCCCCGGCAGCGCGTCGCGTACAAATTGTCCGGGCGATCTTCGAAAACCGGGAAATTTTTGCGTATAGCTGTCGCGATCGTTGATTGCCACCGGCGAGGGCAGCCGGACTGATGGGCAGCTGGACCGCGGAAACTGATCGGCGACGGGGGAGGGCTGTTGGGTAGGCGGGGATGCTTTTAAAAGTGGCCACCCGAAAAAAAAGGCCGTTCGCGCTCCAACGGACGTGTATACGCTCGCATGCGCAGCCGAGATACGAGGCCTCTTTACGAGCAATATCTAATGGATTGCATCGGGCGAGCGCAAACGTTAAATTTGACGTTCACGATTATTGCAGCCCTCCGGGGAGGCTTGCGCGGCGTTTCGCGAGGTACGGGCGGGTGGCGGGATAGGACGATGTTCGACGTTAATTTTATAATCCTGACGAAAAAGTTACGACCCGGTAGTAGCCCGAGTAATCCTTTTTCTCTCTCTCGTTTCACGTTGGCCGCCGCCCCGGTATCCGTTGTACTTCTGTTTTTCATTTCGAATTTTTCTTTGCCGTAATAATTCCTTCTTCCGTTTACGGGCGAGTTTAATCTCTTGCTGTGTGCCTGCGATATTTTATGCATTTTGTGTGCATTTACCATTCTCTCTCTCTCTCTCTCTCTCTCTCTCTCTCTCTCTCTCTCTCTCT
>NW_020221295.1:865995-883172 GCF_003070985.1 Temnothorax curvispinosus
TCTCTCTCTCTCTCTCTCTCTCTCTCTCTCTCTCTCTCTCTCTCTCTTTTTTCGATTTAACAAAATTCATTTCAATTATGCGAAATAGTTCCAGAAATGTTGTTCCGTTATTGCATAATTAATTAACGAAATTCTTTTGGAGGTGAATTAAAAAGCGCGTAGTTGCTATACGGAACGTACTCGCCTATTTAAATTTCATTCCATTAACAGTACACAGAGCGGCTAAATTTTTCTGTTCTTTCTTGCCTTAATTTTCGTTGCTTCCGCCTCTTTGTTTCTCACTTTAGAAATCGACCCTTTTCCTTTCCTTTTCCCTACCTTACAAATTGCTCCAACGTTCGCGTACCTAAGAAAAGGGTTGCGCGATACTCGGTAAGCGGCTTGCTGTTGCCACTCCGACAACCAATGGTTGTTAAGTTTAGTCAACTTGCACTTTAACGACACCTTTTTTTACTCTTTTACGTTAGGAAAGTTGCACCGGCTATGAAACGCATTCAAAGGCGAGGAGTGAAGTTTAAAGTGCGGGTTCTGGACCGAACTTTATTTTTCACAGCGAGAGCAGTTTCTCTTGCGACTTATTTTCGAATTACGTGTTTCCTCTACTTTCACCCTAATTCAACGTCATGCGTACTGTTATTAATAAAACTGCTATTAATAAAAAAATAGTTTAATTTAATCATTTAACTGCATTTCTATACTTTCGCAATATTTTTAACTCTTTTATAACGTTGAGCGTGAAATACTTTAGTTATCATAATGAATCTAATTCATAGAAAAGTCGATTGCTTCTGATACCGATCTTTTCTCTTCTTTATGTCGGGAAAGTACGTATTCGCGCTGTAATGAGAAAACCTTTCAAGTCAAGGAGGCTGCGCGTTATCTGTAACGCATGACGGCTTCGTGGGGCCGCTCGCTTGTCATCGCGACGTTGCGCGTATCCTCGTTACGCATCTGCACGAAGGCGCCCGCGTTCCGCGAATCAATCCGACGTATAATCAGTACGACAAAGCGGACGCAACGTGAAGATAGGCCGGAAATGATGGTCCCAAAGAGAAAGAATTTTCTCCCTATCCCTCGTCCTTCGTACGCCGAGGTGGAACGCACAATGCAACGCATAATGCAAATCGTAGCTGGAATCCAGTGACGTCGCGACGTGTTGGCTGTTATATAATAGAAGCGCATCTAAGTAATAACTAGGGGTAATCATCGGAGATACATTCGGATTTGCATCATTTACACACACACACAGTGCCATGGCGCACAAAATGGAGCAAGAGAAATACGAGAAATAAGTGCGATGCGAATATTAAGAGAATGACATTTTTTACGGGTCTGTTATACGTACATTATATACACATATATTAGATATGTATCTTTTATACATTTACATTCGATATAAATCGGACATTGATAAAAATATATGGAACACCGCGGCAAATGCACGCGCGAATGGAGCATACGATGATTCTCGTCCTCGTGATTCTTGTCTGCATTATCGGTTTTTCCCTGGTTGAGGAATAACGTCCCTGGTTGTAATTACGCAGGATGAAAGTGCGTGTCGCGCGCGCGCGCGAGCGAGCTGCGTGCACGCACGCACAGTTTCTTTTCTCATTTCAACGATGCATTGTGCGTGCATTCTACCGCGATCTCTTACATTTTCTATACCTCGTACGCGGGCTTTGTGGCTCATCGTTGCGGATGTAAAGATATTTCCTTTGACATTTCGATATCCCGAATAGAGCATTCATTC
This sequence comes from Temnothorax curvispinosus, assembly GCF_003070985.1. NCBI lineage: Eukaryota > Metazoa > Arthropoda > Insecta > Hymenoptera > Formicidae > Temnothorax > Temnothorax curvispinosus. The sequence continues at coordinate 867,746 of NW_020221295.1, forward strand.
GAGAGTTTGTTGAGAAAATGTGCGCGTCAATTTCTTATTTCTCTGAAATTAATAAAGATTATTATCTACTTAATAATTTGCAAAATCGCCTTTATTTTTGAATGTGTAACACTCTCATATCTTATGTTCAAAATAAAAATGTAAGAAGCCTGTATTTTGTGGACAGTATCACGAGTTTTAAGGAAGTGCAAGAGCGGCGATAAACTTTTATCGTCTCATGCCCGAAACTTCGATTAGTCCGGTAAAGGATAACGATTCTTCTTACGTAATATTTTTAGAAACTGTGGTGAACCCAATGAGTACTTTATCCCAAACGGCACCAGTGGTACAATAGGTTTGCAACGACATTCGGCAAAAAGCCGCCCCCATCCACGAATCGACTTTGATTGCGGCAGCGTCACGAAGAAGCGCGAATTTGCCATTCTCATTCTGACCTAGTTCAATTTCGTGTTTGCCGACGCGGTACTTCCGTAATACTCCATACCCGACGAATATAATTTACCTTTAGTGGAAAAGTTTAAACGGGCTTTCTTTGGCGCGCCCAGCGGAGCGCTCGTAGCTCGGCTGCTCGCATTTAAACGGAGGTCGTTGGCCCGAACATTTCCGCGGGTTTGATAGCACTGCCAGTTGCTGCTTATCCTCATCTCATATACGTCGAGAGAGAGATTCTTGTAATTTAACCGCACGACTCCACTTTTACACTTTTAAATACGTAATACTTTTCGACTTTATGCTATCGGGCGATATCATAAAACTGACGAGAAATAGAATTTGATTGCGTTTTTAATTCAGAGAATCAGTTAACGATAATTTTACCCGAAAGATTAGAGATCTGCGAAAGTTCTAATATGAAATACATTTCATATTGTAAATCATGAGTCACATATTTGAAGATATTTGATGAAAAAATCAAGCTTTATTATTACCTCCCCTAAATTTCACTATGCTTCACCCGAAGTCTATTTGTCAATAATCTCTTCTCTCGAAATTGAAAAGGATCAATCAGTTAATAATGCTGATTCGACAGAACGTTATTCGCGACAGAAAATTTTATTTTGTATCAGGATTCAACGACTCGCGATCCCTCGTCTTTAAACTCAGGACATTGCCCCGTACATGTCAAGGGGTTTGGTACCACTGGCATAGATGCATAAATGCACGACACGCACGCACGCATGCACGCATCGCGCGCGCGCGCACACACACACACGCGTACATTTGGAGATGCGTAGCGTGCGTGCACGCGTAGCGCAAGACGCGCGTACCTACAGTACATGCAAATAAATATGCCATGCGAGGGAACGGGGTGCAAGGAGAGGACGGAGGGTGAGGAGGAGAGGAGGAAAGCGCGCGGATCTACCAGCGGGGTGCAACAATAGGCCCTCAGTAGTTGCCATGGTAACACCATCAATCCCTTAGCAACAGCTTGAGATCTTAAAGCCGAGGCTTCGCCGCGCTTTGTGCGATCATTTAATGACGGTGGTGTCCGGGAGAAATCCGGGATCATGATGGATTTTCCCCACGCGAAAATGGCGTCCGGTATAGGGTAGCGTAATCAAACCAGACGAACCGCCTTCGGAGAGGATGAAGATTTTGACGTGTGGGAAATTCTCGAGATATTACGAATAAATCACAGATCATTAACGAAGTCTATATTAGAGTTTGATTATCGCCACAAATGAGAATTTTTTATAAAATTGTTCTATATTCTTTGCTGTTAAATATATTAAATCGAGAAGAAATTCAGTGAAATTCGAGTTTTGTTTTCGGGACTCGTTTTCTACTGAATACATATATTTATTTCAGTATAGCTGCACTTATAATTAAAACTCGGAACTTATAATTAATAAAGTAACGGACATGTAATAATTTAGTTAGCAAAAATATAGATATCTCTGATTTGTTTTATGAAAATGCAGTAAATTTAACATTAAACAGAAGAAAATTGTATAGTGTTGAGATTACCAAGTCTTATAATAGATAGCCATATGGCTAACATTCATTACTTTATTTCATCGTAAATTGTCAACTGCAATGAGACAGGAAATAAATATATGCAGTCGGCGATTTCTACTCTAGATTGATTGCCTCAAATGGAGGCAGGAAGTTGTTAATTGAGTCGGAACCGCCTTTCTTTAACAATCTAGTTTTTCATCAACGCTGAAGGATAGGGATGAGAAATGAGAAAGTGATGATGTGGATCTTCAAGGTGGCCTTCGCTTCAGGATAAAATTCTTCTCCGATTTCCTCGGAATTCATTACACAAACTACAGAGTGACAGGCAATTAATTCGTTGCGAAATAACGTGAGACACACGATACTTCCAAGCATTGTATCTTCCTGTATCAATTGAACATATTTTATTTTGCAATCGTATAAATGCGCTACCCATTGCATGAGTCGGAAATCGTCCTTAATTGCTTTTCCTTCGTTTTCCCAATTACAGTTTGCGACTTCTCGACGCTACCAGCCTCCTCTGTAAAGCCGCCGTCCGCTCAGCAGCCACTCGACGTTCTTTCATTAATTTCTACCTGCCTGCTTTAATTCCACCGGCGTTTCTACGCGGACTAAATAATAAAACGAAGGCTGCGGGCGTATGGCCAAAGTCATGACTAAGTCCGATGCCGTGGCGGCGCATGTCAAGCCAGCTGAGGGTGAGAAGCCGACGATGGTGGGAGGATGAGGATCGTCCTTTTATCATTCTCGTCTTCCTCCGTCGAGTTCACCGTTTTTCTTTTTTTTTTTTTTTGCAGCCACCCCGCGCGCGCGTAGCGCACCTCTCGTTCCTCCGGTTTATCTCTATTCCGTTCCGACTTTACCTCGCTAATTCACTCGTTAGCGCAATTACATATTTAACGCCCAAAATTTCAGCCCGAGCTCGTGTTTCCTCACCGGAATTCCCGTGCGAGAAGAGGCCCCGCTCTCTCATTGCCGGCAGAGCACCGGATTGCGGCTCGCTCTATCAGATCCAGTTTGATCCAGCCGCTCTTACGAAGCCAACGAAATTCTTGGTTAATTAGATCGTATTCAGCAGACCGTACGTGTTTCATACAGTCCGTAATATTAATATCTAACCCGTTTCGATTACCTTCCGAACAGTGATTCCCATATTTTAGCAGAGTTCCTTTGGTAGAAAAAATTTCGTTGTAGGTATGCTACATGTGCGTTCCTATTTCTCATAAAGTAATTTCTATAAAATGCAATCACATTTTATCATATATGTATTATATAAGAATCTTTTTTTTTAAAGATTTGTCTAATTTTTGTTATTAAGTTGTATTTTACATAATTATTGAGTAAGTGTTGTAATAACATCTTAAATATAATAAAACTCAGATTATATAGTCATGCAAAATCTATATATAATAAATATATACCTATACGAACGTGCGTATGAACATTTTACAAATGTTTGTAAGCGAGGAATCGCTTCGTAAGCCGAATAAATTGATTGATTTCCGCTAATTGATTTGCACATGATCGAGCATTCGCTGGGACAAGAATGTTTCAAAATACGAAGGGCGCAAGTGTTCATTCCGAATGCCGTGAATACATCTGCATGCAGATTGATTGATTTCTATGCGTTACGGGCATCACCCGCAATCCTGTAAATTGATTCTTAATTAACTGTCAAGCACTGGACACTTGAATCGGCGTGTTCCGTGAATTGTATTGACGTAGCGCGCAAATATATTCCACATATAAAATCAAGAATAGCTCTGTACCGTTTAAACGTATATAGAATAAATAAACCAAATGTATATAAAATAAAAAGACTATAATTTGTTACTCTAATTTGATATGTTTTTATTTTATCGTTTTTACAAATCCCTTTGAAATTAATTCGATGTAGTTTAATTAGACTTTTAAGTTTTTGCCGAATAATTGATCTGGAGATTAAAGGGCATTCTAAATTCAATTCGTTAAAAATAAATCGTATTAGGTTTTAATTCTAAATTACATTTTACATGATACTTTTTAACTACGTTAACGAGAGTTCGATGCAATCTTTTCGATTAAATAAAACAGCATTAAAATGAGTCCGTTATACGTATACATCATGTACACAAACGTGATGCTTTCTTACTAATTGCAAACAAGGTATTTAAAAAGAGAATAGAGATCTCACACAGAACGCGAAGTGAACACGTGGTAAGTGGATGAAGATACGCGTAGTTAACAACTTCATTCTCTGGAAGATAAAACGGAAAGCGTGTTGAAGCTATCTAACACGTGGCTCGACGGAATGCAAAGAAAAGGAGAAAAAGGAAAAGGAAAAGCGGGAGAAAGAGAGGAAAACGACATCGCGGATATCTTTATTCTCGTCGAGTTCGATATTTATGGCGGTGATGCGTCTCGACAAAATGCCGCCGGGTATCGGCGCAACAGGTAAATCGAGTGATCAAGCGTCGTTAAAAGAAATCGGCACCATCCGGACGTCACGCGGATATGATTATATTACTGTTATCGACCGGCTTGGTGGCCGATCACCTTCCGTACTAGAACTGCTTTGGCTCGCTGTTACTTTAGACATGCAATCCGGTATATAAATAGAATTTTGCCAGTAATGCGCGAGATTCGTGATTAAACTGAGATTAAGTTAATGCGCTCTTGCCGACGCGTATGATATCGGTGCACCAGCAATTAATTTTTGTAGGACCTGATCATATGAAATTACAAACTTATACGAAATTATGCCGAACAGTCAGTGCTTGATACGGACTTATAAATACTTGCTGCCGAGTACCGATTGATAGAATCAAATCTTCGGAGCAGGGGAGGCTTCGCACTGTCCCCAGGCCAGCCGCCTTCATTTCCATACCGCCGCCCGTGCACCTATCCGTTGTTTTGTCCGCGAGGGCCGTCATCAGGGGCGCGACTTGGAAATTGGCAGTACGCATCGCGCACCGTGTCCCGGGCATTGATTAATGGCGCGCCTGTTGCAGCCCCGGTTACAATGCAATTTGCTTTGCGCGCGCGGGCAGTGCAGTGCAGCGGGTAGCGGGCGCGCGCTATCCTGGCCGCGCGCGATAGCGCGTCTGCGGCGCGCGGGACACGCGTGTGCGTGTGTGCTCGCAGCGAAGTGACAAAGCCGTGACAAGAGTGACACGGTGACATGGAACGCGCGACAACTAATTAATCATCCTGGCGCGGCCGAACGCCCGCCGGGTCCCTGCCCGCGCGTTGCATCGTCGCGCTGCACTCTGCGCGGAAGGGTGACAATGTATGCGTACATGCGTGTATATGTGTGTATACATTGCAGCACAATGAATGCATCGGCATGCACCTACCTACCGTCCTTTTGATACCGTCGGGTGTTCTGTGACGCGCGCGCTGCCGCAATTGCGTGTACGGTCAAGCTTTGCATCTTTGTCCGAATTGCGGGCTCCCCATTCTGCTTGAACTCCTTTCTCTCCCTTTCTCTCTCTCTCTCTCTCTCTCTCTCTCTCTCTCTCGTTCGCTGGCTACCTCTCTATGTCTTCGTTTCTGTCCGTTCTGTATGTAGCTGCATAACCCAGGACTAGCGTTCCCTTCCAAATAGCGATCGCCATTCGATTTGCCTATCGGCACTGTTGCAGATACGCGTCGAATTGCGCGTCACGCTTACCGTCGGCGTGCGGTTTCATCAGGGTGGACATTCCATTCGGTTTCGGTAGAAAGTACGCGATCGCGCGTGTTGGTTTAGCATTAATTACGGCCGCGGCAAGTGGCCGAGATTAATGGCTGCGGGATGCCGTGTAATATGTAATATCGAGAACACATTTGGCCGGCGTAATGTATTATAAGCCGCGTACCCGGCAAGTAGATTACCGTAGTTTCGACGATACACTTCGCGTTACCGAACGCTAATGGATATTTTTCATTCACTTATCGCGATAAATGGGTTCGTTATGTTTTACGGGCCGCCCTTTTAAACGAGAGTATTAAAGGCCGTGCAGGTGCATCGTTTAAGCGTATTATTTTAGCGATGCACTGTAGAACATTATAAACATTTTATAAACGTGCGGTAATAATTTCATTTGTCCTCGTAACGCAGTATATTTATTACAACGTAGTAATGAGTTAATATTGCAACATATAGTCATATAAATAGCAAGTTACGTGCATTTTGGTGAAGATGTTTCAGTAATGATCATATTCTGATTATCCCGCAAAAGATTGTTATTTCGCGCGTGTCTGCTCGCGTCGTGAAACATGAAGGAACAAATAAATATCGAAGCAGTCCGGAAATCAGAAAATCTCCGGAATGAGAACCGAACCCCGAGGATCTTCGGCAAGTTCGTTAAACTATTGAAGTCAACTGCACCCTCGAGTGCAACCCTCGCGAACTACTCATTCCTCTCCTCTTCGATTCGTTGTCGCGCACGCGTTCACTCACACTCGTATATTTCGCATGTACGTGCGAGCCGCAATACACTTCGTGTCGTTATTTTCTCTTTCATCGGCTCTCTCTTTCTCTCTCCGTTCGTCTTTTTTTTTTTTGCATTTTCCCGGGCCATTAGCGCCGGAGGAAGACATCAGCTTCCACTCAGTGATTACCGGAGAACCGAATTTGCATAACACACGAGTCGCGCGCGCGTACCGCCATTTACATTTTATTTTAATCGCGGTAATCGATTGAATCTTCCCCGCAACCCCTCAGCTCGCCGGAACGAGGCGGGAGCCGATCAGCCATCCAGCTAGTCGAGCAATCGGCGACCGAGACGAAGGGGTGTGGTTCGGGCACTTTAAATAAAAATAAAGTGTTGTGTCGTGGGTGCGCACGAGCGGACGCATTAGCAATTGGGGTGGAGGCTGCGATATTAGCTTTAACGAGTTGGGAACTTTTCCACTGCCGGAATTCGTTCGTGTGGCGACGATTTCGAGAGTATTTCAACGTCCGCAATAGGTAGGTGATCATACGAGAGAACGATTGGACACCGCAAGACACAACACGCCGCAATTCTTTTCCCCAGAATGGTTCTTTGAAATTACGATTTGGATTTCTCGACAAAAATATTCATATAATTGAGATGATACACATCTGTCCCAAGACCGGCGATTTAACTTCAAACAGAGAGATTGTGCTATCCATGTATGCAAAAATAATCCATAAGTTTCTCACAAAATCGCTCTATCGTAACTCTACCTCGCTTCTCGACGAAAAGGGCGAGATGGGAATAGCTTTACCTCGCGGTATGCCGTATTTGTGCATTACGGGAATTGGTTGGACGTCGCGTCGGCGGCAGTGTCGGTTCGCACACTGCCTACGGAAGCTCCGAAGTATCCGTCGCTAGGGAGGCGCACCACGACCTTTGAGCGACCCCGAAGCACCGCCGTCGTCGCCGCAGAATTCATGTATTTTCTGGATAATAATTTCGTCGGATGCGCGCTTCCCTCTTCTATTACCGGCCACAAATTACAGTGGGTGCACGGGCGGCAGTAGTTTTGATATACGGGTCTATACTCCTCCGCGATCAAGCGCGATTTATATGGTGCAACAATAACGTTTGCCCTTCGTACTAGAGTCCACCAGTGTATTTCGCCGACGACAGTTTTACTGTGACGACGTAACGTAACGGGAGCAAAAACGTTGACGAGTGCGAAGTAAGCACGTGTATATAATCGCTACGGCTTTACGCGGTCATCTTACACCACGCATTTATTACACATCGATCGTTTATCACCGACCGTAATAAATTAGATAATTATGAGATACTTACGTTACATCAAGTTTTTCATACGAGCAAAAACGGTCGAGGATAAGCGTTAATCGATTATTAGAATCAATACATTTCGTGAGTGTCTTTTTTATAATTTTCATTATTTGAATTTATTTTTAAATATATAACATGTACATTTAAAATATATACATATTTCAGATACGGTTTTATGTGTATATGTGATATTTTAGAATTAAATTTTAAAGTAGATTATTAGATATAATGTCTCATTCACCTTTTTGTTTTTTAAATATTAATGAAAAATGTTCATGCAATGTCAACGTGCATGTGAAAATAGAATTAATGATGCAGAAGCTCATTTCCGTTAACGTAACCCCTAGGATAGAATGAAGAGTATATAATACAATATTTATTCAGCACGTAACAATAGAGCGAGTATCAAGAGACAGACACGTGAACACGTAGTTCCAAAAGGTATCCATATCGAGACGGGCCGCGTGCATTGTTCTAACGCATTTCGATATTAATCGTAATTGAAGCATTTAATGCCCGGTAGCGTCGATATTCCAATAATTCAACCTCCCCTTCTGTCATGGGGTGTAATGGTGTGAGGTGCAAGGGTTCCCGTTCGATTCCCGTGGGATCTGGTCCTTCTCGGTTCTGCGGCAATGCATCACTCTGTCCGCAGCCCCGTAACTCACCGCGCGACTCACGCTCGTCCGCACGCACACGCGCACACGCACGCACACACGTCGGACACGTATGGTCAATAAATACATACGCACACATGTATAGACATACACACACATACAGTCGACAAATAGGTATGTGTACACACGCAGCATAGCGATGGAAAGACGGGGTCGAACAGATATATGGCCCGAAGTGAACGACGTATCTAATCTAACCCTTCTGGACAAGATACTCCGTGATGGCCGAGGGGGTTGACCGACCATGCGTTAACCATAGCCCTTGGGCAACGAAGTGTAATCTAAAATTACAAGAATCCACCGTGGGCCATCCCGCGGGCTGCCATTTGTCACGCGCCGCGACAATTGTTATCGACAGTATCGCCCGCGAAAAATATACACATACACAAACACACACACATTTATATATATCGCGAAAAGTATCGCTTTCCATGACGCTATCAGCATTTGATATAATCTCGGGAATACTCGACGTGTTGGTTACGTGTTGGACACAGTTCAATCTGTCAGCTTCGGACAAAGTATGTATATCGTTGCGGTAACTCTCGCCAGGACTCACGATGTTCTACGACGCAGTGATAAAATTTAGCAGGTAAGGTTCTTCTTCATATTCAAAGAACTAAAAAGACAACCGTATTGTGGAATCTATTTTTCTCTGTCAGGGAGCAGCAGGGAAAAATAGAACTGTAAAAGGAAAAATAGAAGCAACGTCTTAAAAAATTTTGCCTCGTATTTTTCATTTTTCTTCCGTTCATCCCCACGATGGCTCTTTGTAGAAGCGAAAACCATTAGGTCTGACACAATTGCACCGCGGGTGTCCGAGCGAGAGTGACTAACGCGAAGAGAAGGGGCAGTCTCGGGATGTGGAGCCCGAGAGACCTGGCAGTCTCTCGACCGAGAGGTGCTTTTTCTTATATCCATTAACGGGGCTGCATGGAGACTCGGTGAAAAGTGAAATGATAACCGCCAACTAGAATAATGATCTGAAATGGGCGTGACCGGCGTAGATGCCATCGACGAGATAGTGCCCGCATCGTGGCATCTGCTACGTCCACTTTTGTCACGGCGCGGCCGTAAGAGCGAGCGACGAGATGCAGATTTGCCCGATAAAAATGATTGAAACGCCATGCGTGTCGGCGCGTGAACGCGTGTGAACGCACCGTGCAACGATTCGCAGCTAGTCGACCAGAGGGGTAGGAGGAGGGAGGGGAAGGCTCGTTCGGATGCGAGGCTGATGCGAAAAATGCTTCGTCGCGATCTCTCCCACCCGCTGCGTCGTCGCGCTCTCGGTATGAATGGCTCTTGGCACTGACCTATCCAAGAGAGACCGCTGCCGGTCGCCGCGCTCTTCCGGAAGACTTGCTATCTCCGGAAAATGATCGCGCCCGTATCGTGAAATTATGCCACGGCGTAATAGCGTACGCTAATGAGCGTACGCGTGGCCCTGGAACACGAGTGTGACATATGTCGGGGGGGAGGCACTGTGCGAGACGCTCCGAGTGAAAGAAGCATAAATATCTATTCTGTATGCAGCATATGAAAGAGAACGTAATATCAGTATGTTTCATAAAATACGAGCCATTGCCATTAAATAAACTTGAAAACTCGGGGAAAGAATGTACGTAACAATGGTATTATATGATCTTGAATGATAATATTTTTCGGTGGAAATAAGCTACCAATATCTTTCCGCAGCATTATTATTAAATTAAGCAGAACAATATGGAATACTGTAAAGTAGTATTTTTTTATAAAATGCAAGTCATGGTCATTAAATAAAACTTGAAATCAGGAAAAAACTGTGATCCTAGATAGCAATAGCGCTACCTTGAATAAATGGTAATATCTTCTTTTGTATTATTGAGTTATCAGTAATCTCTCCGCAGCAATACTATTAAATTAAGGAATGTAGTATGAAGTAGTAAAGAATATAGTATTTATAGTAAAATGCAAATATCATAGTCTTTGAATGAAAATTATATAGAGGATATAACTGGAGATAAAAATATTAAAAAGCGATCTTAAATGCTAATATCTTTCCTTTTCATTTAATAAGTGCGTTCAGGTACTTATTAAATTAAGGGGAGCAACATAGGATACTAAATTGTAAAGAGAAATAATTTTCCAAAATCCGTCACGCGCTTCATGTTACATTGCCCGTAACGTAACACACCTTGATGACTTCCACCTTCAATTTAGAACGACTTCAATATATTCTCCCCTATGACGATTAACCGTATCGGCTCTATGGGAGCAAGACCAGTTCGAGAATAACAGGCGATTCAATTTTCGCTGTTCGCCGCGTATGAGTCTCGCGCCGGGGTAACTTCCTGTAATTAATTATATCGATGGCGTACGGGGGGGCTCTACCACGGTCGGAAACGGCCCGGCAATATGTCCGTGACATGATTTTCATAGCGTATCGCAGTCGCACTCGAGTCGCAGTCAAGTCGAGGACTCGAGCCTGCGCGGCGCAGGAAGTGGTGCCGCATTAGTCACAGGCCATTTTGCCACCAGGCGTGACGGGCGCGCTCTTTTATTTTCCAGCGTTAATTCGTGCCGCCCTTACGGCGTGTCATCCGCGTGCGTCCCACTTTTTCCCGCGCGTTTTAAAATCCCGCTCGGCTCCTGCGTGGCTCCGCGCGGATCGAGCCGAGCGGCGGCCACGTGGCGAGATAGGGGTGCATCATAATGCACTCGTCGTCGACGTCGGAGTCGCGCCTCGATCTTGTCCTTCCTCCTTGTCGTCGACCCAGATGCATACATAATTAATGTTGTCTATTAACAGGGCTCGCTAATGGGTCTAACGGCGCGTAAGCGGTCGATTTTTACGTGCGGGTGAATGCGAAGACAGTCAGGATGATGATGATGATAAATATTGATGAACGTTCGCCGAGTTATAGATATTATCGGTAACGACGCGACGTATATATAGCGAGATATGCCGGCTTAATCGATAATTAATTCGTTATAACATTAAATAAGGTGACTATGCTCTAAGTGACAAATTATTTCTGCCGAGAGGTACCGCGTGCCGAAGCACTGCGATGTTTACGAGATAATATTAAGTAGCCGAGCAGATCATGTATGTGGGACAAGCTTAGATTGCTACAATGATTTGTTTCAATTAAGCGCGCAATAAAACTGGTAGGGATAATTGCACCTATGGAGTAGATAGGCCGGCTGGCTGTGTAACGCCTCGTTCTGCACGTCACAGGATTCGTTGCGCGTAGCCACTAAATCTAAAGCTCATAAATAGATCTTCTTATCATCACCATAATTGTCATTTATTAAACTGATTGAAATATAATGCCGGTATATAGCGTTATAAATTTTATGACGTGACGGAAAGAATTGCGGATTGTACTGCACAAATTCGCGAGCCTATGATCGGGCGCGATGAGTGATCAAGAAAAATTACGCGTGATTATTTTTATTTACGCAGTCGATTCACTCTGTATGCGTCAAACAGGCAACAACAAATTCCGCTAACGAGGCGAGCCGCGCTCAAATATTTACGAGAGCGGCGGCACAAAGGCGCAGTGTCGCGGTACGAGAAGCCGGAAAAAAGGGGTGCGCCATCACCGTGGGGCGCGGTATCGCCGCGATGATCAAAATGATCGAAAGGTGGCGAGCGAGCCAGCGAAGTCGGTCGTGTCGAGGGAGGGAGGAGTAAAGCGAGTATCGCGAGCGAGAGCAGGGGCGAAACCGTAAGCAAAGTGAATCTCATTAGTCGTGCCCCGTTGCATGCCGGCAACAGAGGCGCGCAATGGAAGCGAGGGGGAGAGGGAGGGGACTCACTTTGATGTCAAACGAGGTGCCCCGGGGCCGCTGCCTCGTAGCACGCGCCGTTATTGTTATTACGAGCCGGGGTCGCTTCTAATTATCAAGAAGGAACCGGAAGTCGCAGCCTGCGACACCGCCGAGGCTTTGCAGGCATCGCGAAGGATGGGAGAAGGGGGCGGTGGGTGGCAGCCGACGGGGATGATATTGCCGCGAGATGACAGACGTACCCCACGATCATGTCACCTGTGTTTCCCCGATAAACGCGTTTACCGAGCATATGATGAATTTTCGGTTCGAGCTAATAGGACGGGTATCAAGATGAATGTGACTTACGCGTTCTCCTTGTGCGGGATAGATTATCATAGATTCCGAGTCACTGATTAATACGAAAGAATAAAAGTGTAACACTGTATTAAATCGTAAATTTCTCATTATCTCAAAGGAAGAAGATTATCTCGAATGCATAAATTTTATACTTTATAGACATGCCTGTTCTTCGCTGACCATTTTTAAGATCCCTTATATTGACACGATAGTTAACATACTTTTCACTCTGCAATATTAAATTATTATGTAAGTGTTAATAAGATAGCTAAACATTTTTTACTTGTTTTCTGAGATCTAAGATGCAAAGAAAATGTTTTGGCACAAACAATGGATTTATTATCGTTGATATTCTCTTTTAAGACATTATCCACTTAACAGACAATATACGTGTGACATTTACATGTGTTGCAGATAGATTTCGCGAAGAAAGTTCTATGTAAAAATCCTCTCTTTTATTCTAGCATTTACGAACTTCGCGAGTTCCGCAGCGCGTCGACGCTGCGTCTTCCTCCGATTGCAAGTTAATCGCACGTAGAGAGCGACACGGGATATAAATCCCCGAAGCGTATGTCACATTGATTGCACATCCGCTTCCGTCATCGGTGCCACGGCTGCGCGCTATTATAAAATCGGCCCCACGAAAGAAACAGTAATATTTATTGCCGGCTTCCGTTCAATTAGGGGTTGACACGGGGCGAGAAGGGGTCGACCTCCACCAAGCTCCCGCTTGTCGATGCTTTCGAAATCTATGTTTCCACCCTCCACCCTTCTCCTCTCCCCCGTCGGTCTCTCACTTTGGAGGGGTGCTCGAATTTATACATTGTTCGCCCCGTTCTTCCGATTCGGGACGACACACGCGAAACGGCTCGAGAGGCTTTTTTTCTTTCCTTCGCGATACGGGGGGAGAGTGAGGGGAGAGTAGACAGGGTGCAATGTAGCAAGGGGTTTGTAAATAACCACTTTTACGGTGGCGGACATGTAACATGACAGAGATTGAAATTTATTTCCAGTGTTGGTAATTTTAGAAAGGCGCAACAGTGATGCTCAGATAACTGTAAACGAAAACATGTATATTTAACTTGATTGAGAATATGATGATTATAAAATACATTATGTTTCGTGCCATTTTGTTCTTTTATGTTTTCGTTTTTAGAATTATTTGTGATGTCCAATTTTTAATTGAGATGGTTCACCTGTACGTTCAATAAAGCCGATGAGTCCGTGAAGGTCCCATGGTGTAATGGTTAGCACTCTGGACTTTGAATCCAGCGATCCGAGTTCAAATCTCGGTGGGACCTAAAGACGGAATCTTTTTTTTTTTCTTAGTCACTACCTTCCATATAATTCACTATCCATTTCGTACAGTATGCAATTTTTTTTTTACATTTACATTTTGTTACACCACGTATTACTTAAATTAAAATATACAATCAATATGCAAATTAATTGTGTAAGTAGACTATGTCGACACGTTATCAGAACATTAAAGAGATTTCGTTATGCATGTAACCGATACAACCGATAGTCGTGTGTCCACGTGCCGATTGTGAAAGAGCTCTGCTCGATTGTCCGCTGAGTCGCTTAATCAGCGATTACGCAATAGCGCGGCTGGATCCTATAACGCGAACGTTCGTTTATCGTCTACATATAATCGTCGGGCGATATACGTGCTTGCGTTATCGCATTGTCGCGCCTCGCTCGATTTCGCGCTGTCCATCAGACCTCTTATCTCTCCCGAATCACCACTCGGACGCACCCGAGTGACTTTTATTACCTATCGTTTCGAGCTCGAGCTCGTCCGTTTTTTCGTGTCGGTGTCGAAGTTACGGCGCGACGCAGCGATACCGTAGCAATCGAAAAAAAAAAGGACGAGGAAGCGTTTGCAGCGTTGCTCGGAGAAATACGATCCGCCCGGTTACGGACTCGATGTAGGGTAGATTTCGATAATTCCGGATTTACTTCGCGGTCGTATCGAGAGCAGAGCGAAGCCTCTAAAAATATCGCATCCCACCGCATGTAAACTCGCTATGCAAATTCACCATTTAGATTTAGCGACGTGAATTTGTCGACCGAATTTGCTGCATTTGTAGGAAAAAAAAAACTTTCTACAAAACAATTTTACGCGGACTATTCACGTCGGGGACATCACGGAGATGCATCCGCGCCGGGTTATCGTAATCTACGTCGGGCAAGTGTCCGCGGTGCGTTTATCTATATACTGACCATTCGCAGCGTGCATAAAGAGTGGCTTTACGATCCCGCCGAAACGGCGTATTGTCAGGTGGGCGGACATCGCACACGCGTGTGCATCCGCATTCGCTCCGCAGGTGGCTGTTTGTACACGTACAGGGTGTCCTAGGAAATCTCTGTAGTTATACGTTTGTCGAAACATTGGCTGGAAGCTTCTCAACTACTTATTCCTCATAGATCCGTCCGATTAGATTTTTCTTAACTCTCCCTTATCGCTGAAGAATACCGTCTCATCGAAATCACGGATTTCACGGGACACCCTGTGTATATATTACGCATACACGTCACGGGAGATATACGGGACGCTCGCATTGTATCGGGCATTAGCGGCGAGGGGCGATGGCGATGCGAAGCGTGCGCGAATCGCGACTGTGAGGATAAGTGGCGCGAAGGGGGTGTCGGACTATCCATTTTAAATGCGGATACGATACACTTTTTTTCCTCCCGTCTAGCGCTTTTTTCCGCCTGTTTCGTAAACACATGGAGGCAGGTTTAATGGTGCGCATTTATGCCGCCTCACGTGCCCGCCCGTCATCGCCCGGTTGCACAAACGTTTCTGCTATCAAATGCTACTTGCTCCACGCGCTGATTAATTGAGATAGCACGTGATTGTTAGTCAGTCATGGTGGTGAGTTTGATCGGATTATAAATAAGTTATATTCTTGAAAAATATCATCTATTGCAATTTTT
>NW_020221295.1:883182-888790 GCF_003070985.1 Temnothorax curvispinosus
GTTATATGATAGTCACGGCGGCGCTCTCAATCAAGAGTAAATGGCACGAATAAGTAATCGGTGTTCATTAATCTCGGTAGATTCTCGTTTCGTGAACCAGATTCCCGCGGCGCGGTCGTATAGCGGGTTCAACGTAGGCGGCGGCAGACGACGGCGACATTTTCCTACGATCGTTACCGGAAGTTCATCAAGATGTGACAACGCTACCGTGAAACTCCCGCGCGCTCGTAAAATACTTTCCCAATTTAAATTTGAGCGCGACGATCTCCGGGAACTTTCCGGTTAACGAGCGGAACCCCGTAACTCAGACAGGCGATAAAATACTCCTCGTAATGATGGAACGTGTAATCGAGAATCACACGAGCTTTTATCCTGATACCCCGCTAACCGGAAATGCACTTTCGAAGAGATTCCGTCACGAAGTCGAATCGATCGTTCCTCGGCCAAGTGTCGATTGATCATTCTTTCGAAAATTTGAAAGCCATTTGTCGCAGCTTTTCAATTTATGATTTTAAGTGTCTTTTGCATTGATTAATTTCGAGAATACTAGGATGCGTTTAAATTTTTTAAACGATTGTTACCGTCTCGGCAATGAAACTCTGAACTATACTCGCGTACGATATAAAGCACGATCATTTCGAGTCTAAATTAATAATCCCGAGGTCGAAGTGGCTGCTTATCGCGGCGATAGGCGGTTCAAAAGTTTTAAATCTCGATACTGCTAGCGTAACGTGGTAGGTGGTACGCGGGAATAAAAGTTACGTGGCAGTAAATTAAGAAGATTTATGCATCCTTCCGCGACGCTGGATTTATCGCGCTTTAGACTCTCCCGCAGTGGAGCTTAACTGATCGACAATGTCGAGCTTACTTGGCGAATATGTCGTATCCGCCGTACTCGGTATATACTTTCGAAAGGTTTCGTATAATCGTCCTCGGAACTTGGTGGTTGTAAAGTCTGCTTTATCCGCGAGATAATGTACGGATTGTCGTATAATTTGCTGTCGTTCCAGGGAAAGACGGAGAACGGTATTAAATAGCTACTAGATATCGTAGAATTCGTGAATGAGAGATTGGACTAACGGTAATGGGATTTAGCAATGACATGGCACTGGGTATTATATGATTATTATAGAATGTTAGCTACGATCTCTCAACTGTTATGGCATCACGATGACGTCATGAACGACAAAAGCGGACTGCGGAAATCAAATTGGAACGCGTTCAAAATTGATCACATTAAAAACTCACGTTCTACTTTTTACGAAATTTATTCTCTGCTTATAACAGTTTTCGCAGTTAAATGTTTGTAAATCCATCCAATCCATATTTTTATCCATAATATCGTACAGCATTCTATCGTCCTAAAAAAGGATGAAACAAGAGGACAAAGCGCGACATTAAACAGTTTTCACAGACATTCGATATTCGTGAATGAGAAGATTGACTAAGATAAGGTGATTAATGGTATTGAGATTAACGAGCGTCCAGTAGTAAGATTAGATTCTACCGAATATTATACATATAATTATTATAGAATGTTTTTAACATTATAGATGAACTTAATTGTCACCATCTGATGCTGCGTCATGAACCGCAAAAGCGGCAGTCCAGCTTGGAACGCGTTCAAATTTGATTACATTAAGAGCTGCTCTCCGCGAAATTTATTTTCTATGTTTCTCGGGTCTTCTCTGTTCTTCATAGTTTCAAATTTCATTGTAACGCTGCGATATGCTAATGCAAACGATCTCAAACATTCCATTATCTGAATCATAATGTACATTGTGATACACGTCTATGTACGTCTATGTACTTTGGAGAGCGCTTATAACCGTCTTCGCAGCTAAATGGCCGTAAAGCTACCCGACTCCCTGCGTTCTTATCCGCGAGATAATACGTCGCTGGCCGTCCCAGCGGCGGATTACCGCCGGTCTTTCTCTCTACAAATTCAAGCAGGAAAGACGGCGCACGCGACGGCAAACGGGGGCGGAAGGACATTAAGTAGCAAGCCGATTGGATAACAAACATTTTATCGCGTTTAATTTTGAGAGTGAGCGCCTCCGCGACGTTAAACTTTAACAGTTTCTTTGGCAATAAATAATATTATGCAGGCGAGCGGGGAAGAGCCCGCGGGCGAGTGAGCCGCGGGGCAATTAAATAAAATGTGATACCGTTCGAGTTATGACGGGAATCTTTATAGCTTATGGCCGCGGCGTAACTCCTTAAATCCGGGAGGTATAAAGTAACTTCGCCGTTTATACGTCCGTTTATACACGAAACGCGTATTCAACTTCTTGCACGTTGTCTCGAGACGATTCCGTCGAACGCATTAGAATAAGAACCAGAGTGTCTTTTACAGAAACCTCGAGGGAGCTCGAAATCCGGAAGAGAACGAGGACATCTGTTTCATAAGTAAACCAAAATACTGCGGTGCACAGTAACAAGTGAAAATAAATTTACCCCACTTTTAAAGCATTGCAATCGCATTTATCTCGCATAATCTCAACGCCGAAAAACTTCTCGTAAATTTAATGGGGGACAGGCAGCGTCTTCAGCCAATTTCTCCGTAAAACCTCGATATCTAAGATTTACGCGCGTCGCGTCAATTACAAGGTGTTTTATTACAGCCACCGGAATACAACGTGGCACGGCGCGGCTCAACCCCCTTCGCGATCTCGCGACACACCCTCGAAATATTTTACGTCGTAAAAACGTTATTAGGCTTCGAGCGAGAGGGAGGTGGCAGAACGAGGAGATCGATGTTTAAATAAGATGAGAAATTCTTTTTATACGCCCAAAACGTGCGTCGCGTAAAAACGCCCTACTTCGTAAAAAGAATCTCTCGAAGACAGTACCGGAAATGGCCATACTTCCTCGCATCGAATGATCACTGGAAGGTGCGCGCGTGTACACGACGGTTTAGCACTTCACTCGTGTGTACAATGTCGCGACTTAACTGTCCCCTAAAAATTGTTTGTCTACGCGACGCTTTAAAGATGCGGCTTATACGATCCATCCTGGCGCCGCTTTTAACCGGTCTATCTCCCGCTCGTTGATGTCATTGTTTAAAGATGGACTTTAAAGCATGGGATATTGCACGGTGATAAAACTGTCCGCGACGAAACGGAGACACGCGCGTATATCCTTAAAAAATATAACGTTTCTGTCGCCGTTCCTTAAATAACTTGACTTCTTTTTAAATAATTCAGTGGCTACTTCGGAATTGACGAGATCTAAATTTTGTCTTTGCGCAAGTTGCTGAGATACTGCATTTGCTCGGATCTAAATTCCCGAAATGCACTTTTTCGATATTTCGGGATTTTGTATTTGCAACAAAAATACTCGGGACATTTCTATGAATTCTGAATCAATATCTTGGTCGAGCCTTAAATGGCATTTGTGAAATAAGGAACACGTGGATAAATCTGCTGTTCTTGCAAGAGCAGCGCACAACGGCTTACATAATTCTTGGCGTCTTCTACAAGGGGGAACCGGACTCGAGATTTTTCCGACGTCGTGAAAACTATCTCGTGAACCGGGAACACGTTTCTCTTCGCGAATCCCTCATTAAACATTCGTCTCTCATTAAACCAGAGTGCGATCTAAGACCTTAATTCGGCGATGAGGAGTAATTAAGCGATGCGGTGGGAGGGCGCGGGTGGCGAGGCACTTTGTTTCGCCGTAAACCGAGTTTAATGACTTCATGTAAAAATACCCCATCGGTTTTACGATGGCCCACCTCCCTCCCACAGGGTCTTCGTTTTCCTCCTGGGGACGTCTCCTACGTCTACGGCCATAATTTTATAGTTTTATGTAAACTGTATCGGGCCATGAAGCCCGGGCGTCTACGACGCTTTGATGGTGATTGGCGTGCACGATGAGGTATATAAGATATATCCTCTAGAAACCAGTGTTTCCCAAATAACGAGGAAGGAATATCCAAAAGTTTTGTTGAAAGAATTGTTTAGAAAAAGTACAGACAGGCATCAAAATTTAATCGCCACAACTATTACCGAATTTTTACTTTGTTATTTACAGTGAGTTTAAAAATCTTGCTTGAAATTTTCAGGGTATCTGTACTATCTGTTGCTGCGTGGATTTTTAACACTGATATAATATACACATATTTTCTTTTTCTTAATGAAGAGGGAAAGAGAGAGAGAGAGAGAGAGAGAGAGAGAGAGAGAGAGAGAGAGAGACTGCATAAAAATATTACTTTACCTTCTTTATCTTAAAAGAATAATGTATTCTGAAGGTATTTATGAAGCAAGTTTATAAAACGCTGTTCTCCGAACATAAAAGTTTCAGGCTGTTTGCATAAACGTCTTGATAATTTTTCGTTACCTCAAGACCAAAGCTGCATTATAAATAAGTGATAACTGTATCATAACATGATGCAACACCAGATCAAGTATCGAAGTTTACAGAATGAGATGGTACGGAGAAGTATATGCGAATATTTGAGTTACCATATCTCTCACTCTCTATTTTCTTTTTTCTTTCTGCCTCTTTGTAAATGTTCGATAGTAAGTAATAGATACGGGACAATAAACAGTAGATTGCTTGTAGAACATTTTTATTTTTGTCTAAATACTTCATTATATAGTAAATTATATATTAAATATTAAGAATAATAAAATTTTTAATTGTTAATGTTAGTTGAAGAAGAATAAATTTTATATATGTTATCATGGTTTTTTGTTATTTACATTCCATACATCTCAATAATATATTTTATACATCATTATATTATAAAAGCAGAAATATTGAGTTTTTTATTAAAAGAATTTTTCTACGTTATTCGGTCATAATTTTTTTGCATTTAAATAATTAGCGCGACACGTGTTTATAATTTCTTATATTTTATGTAATATATAAAATAAATGCAGTAATGTGGGAAGTATCGATTTGAGCACGTTCGTCCCCAAGCCTTCGATAGCTCAGTTGGTAGAGCGGTGGACTGTAGTGGGGAAGATCCGATACGGACATCCATAGGTCGCTGGTTCGAATCCGGCTCGAAGGAGTTTTTTTTTTTTTTCCAAATTTTTTTTAAAATTTTTTTATTTTACAATTGCGTATTGTTTTAAATGCTTATACATCAAATATGATAAATAAATAAAAATGAAGATACTGCCGTAAATTACTAGAACGTGAGTATAAATGTAAGGCTCCATTAACTTCGAATAAAATTAAGATATATTATTTAATTAAATACGAATGTAATTAGTATTCTTACCTATCTAATTTACAAGTTTTTAGAAAGCAAAATTTAAATAGATTCTTCTAATGACACACTTTCTCCTTTCTCCTAATATAAAAATCAAGTTATCTAAAAGATTCATCAAGATATTTGAGGATTTATTTATATTTATATACTTCGAATAAAGAAAAATAAACATTTATTGCAAAAATATAGGTTCCACCGAGATTTGAACTCGGATCGCTGGATTCAGAGTCCAGAGTGCTAACCATTACACCATGGAACCTTTTGTTATACGTGCTTTTATTATTGCTTCCATACTGAATTCTTTAATTTAAAATTTAATAAAAATTTCATCAATCTAATATGCAAAAATGAAGGTTCCACCGAGATTTGAACTCGGATCGCTGG